>NW_007079783.1:58527-147113 GCF_000164805.1 Carlito syrichta | reverse complement strand
GCAGTGCAGTGGCCGCTCCCGGCCACCGCAGCCTCGACCTGCTGGGCTCCAGCGATCCTTTCGCCTCAGCCTTCCAAGTAGCCAGAATTACAGGCATGCACTACCACGCCCGGCTGATTTTTTGATTTATTGTAGAGATGAAGTCTCGCTGCCCCAGGCGGGTCTTGAACCCGCGGGCTCAGGCAATCCACTCACCTCAGCCTCCCAAAGGCGTGGGATTACAGGCTGAGCCACTGAGCCCGGCTGAGCATCTCATTCTTAACGTAGTACTTTATAAATGAAATTTAAAATGGTATTAAGGATCTTTTAATACTATCCAGATTATATTTCTGCTTGCAAATTCAGAATCTGTGTACAGTTATAAACCATTACATATAAAGTGAGATAATAAATTATTGCCTTTGTTAAAGATAATTTGTCTCTTTTTAGTGTCTACCAACATCATTTGGGGCCTGGTATCAACAACTAATGATACTTTAAAATACATTTTTGTTATAAAAGCTGTTGTTGCCTCAATGTGTCTATTGTTCATGCTCTTCTTAAAGAAAGGAATAAAAATAAGGATGTATGTGGCCCTGTCCTTCCCTTTCTATTTGTGATCAAGCCATAGGAGTAGCAATGCCTGATAAATTATTTCAGCCCATAGAAAACGTCTGCTGAACAGTTAACCTAACCACTTCCTGTCTGAGTGGCAAGCATGAATTGTAGTTGCTTCCTGCTAAATACTACTTTCCCAGAATGGGTATGTGGAATCAAATCTCTAAGGTTTCTTTTTCCCCTGGGGTGGCAAAACTGTGCATTTAAAGAATCCCTCATGTTATCTTTAAATGGGACCAAACATGAGATACCTTGACTGATGTGAGATAAATGAGGTAAAAACAGTTGGAGTTACTAGTCTAGACAAGAGTAGTAGCCATTACATCACAATAGTGATGTGTGAATCCAGGGCAATCAGTACGGGCCATAGCAAACATGCCTGAGACCTCGCAGAAAGAAGCAGAAGTTATTGACAGAGGGTAGAAAAGCATATAAGAGAAGAAAGCTGGAGACAGGGAGCCATTTAACAAGTAAGTTTGATCATCAATCCTAGAAATGTCAGCCATAGCTGAGATGATGGCAGAAGAGAATTAAAAAAAAAAAGAAAGAAAGAAAAACTACTTAAATATTTAGGAGAGCCAGGCTCGGTGGCTCAGCCTGTAATTTCAGTACTTTGGGAGGCCGAGGCAAGAGGATTGCCTGAGCCTACAAGTTCAAGACCAGCCTAGGCAACTTGGCAAGACCTCGTCTGTACAATAAATCACAAAAACTAGCCAGACATGGTGGCGTGCGTCTGTATTCCAGCTACTTGGAAGGCTGAGGCAGAAGGATCACCTGAGCCCAGCAGGTCAAGGCTGCAGTGGCTGTGAGCATGCCACTGCACTCCAGCCTGGGTGACGGAGTGAGACTCCAACTCAAAAAACAAACAAACAAAATATTTAGGAGAGAAAGTTGAGTAAACATCGTACTGAAGGATATAGTCAGGTGTTGACCAAGTATGCCCTCACAATTTTGGCTTAAGTTATTTGGTGAATGAGTGCATTACCAAGCAATAAATCAATGCTAACACTCATTGAGTATTAGTTAAAAGAACGTCATGCATTTGAACTATACAAGTGCTTGCTGTGTGTGAGGTCCTATGTTAAACAGTGTCACATATTTTAAATGGTTAATCTCAAGCAATCTTGCTGTGTAGATCCCAACTCAAAGACACAGGCATGGAAGCTTCGAGAAATCAAGCAACTCGCCCCTGGAAGAGCCAGGATTTAAACCTAAGCGCCCAACTTTAATGTCCAGAGTCTTAACCACTATTATGTCCTGGAACCCTTCCCATTCCAGGATCACTGTTCTTATCTGTGGCTAGTGCTTAGATTAGAACACAGTGCTCAGCATATAAAAGACACTGAATGCAGTAAATCTTTGTTGGACAAATGAAGTTCTCTTAGCTTTATGCATTTGAATTACATGAGTGGATTTGGGTGGCTGTTTAAACATTTGTAAGTATACCTGAGTCTCAGCTTCCTAGGTCTAGGGAAATAAACTTATTACTGTGTAATGGTGAGGCCTGGGGAAAAGTCCAGGAATTTTACCCACATCCAGAGAATTTTTCCAGTCTTCCTATTACCGCCAGGAGAAATATCGTAAAGCTGGCCAGAACAGTGGTACTTAGAGAGAAGCAAGAAGTTCAAATACATGTAGAATCGACTTTACTCAACGGCAAGCTAAACACCTAAAGTGACATTACAAGGTACTGACTTTGACCACATTCTCCAAAGTCATAAAGAATCTCATTTATTTTTTATTTTTTGAATCGGAGTCTCACTCTATCACCCAGGCTGGAGAGCAGTGGCACAATCATGGCTCACCACAGCCTTGACCTCCCGGACTCAGGGACTCAGGCCAGCCCCCTTTAAATTTTGATATCAATTGTTCTCTTTTCCTCTGGAAAAATCATTGTTCCACTACAGCTCTCCCACATACTTTGTTTTCTTTCTCTTCCTTTTCTTCCTTCCTTTCTTTTTCCTTCCCTCTCTCCCTCCCTTCCCTTTTTCTCTCTCTTTATTTACTTCTTTCTGTAATGTAATAAGCACTGCAAATGTGAAAACTAAGACCTTGACAATAATGTACTAACAACCATATGGTCCCCCCACCCTCCCTGCCCACCAGAGGTAGCCATCATCCCAAAACCCTTTATTGTCCCCTTGCCTTCTGTTTATATAGTTTTCCAGATAATTTTTATTCATTATTAAGTGGGTCTTATGTTATATAATCTCTGGAATTTCCTTAATCTAATGCTAAGTGATAGTCATGTCATTGCATGTCATGGATTGTATTTATTTTAACTGCTATGTATTATTCCATTGTGTAAATTACAAATGTGATTTCCAAGTGACCACAAAGTCATCCTGCAGTAAGCAGTGGAAGTGTAGTTTTACCTGGCTCTCCATCCCTCATGCCTCTTTAAAGTTGTCATGCCTCATGATGGCCCCAGAAGTAGACTTTATCTAGTCAGTAAGGAGCACAGTATCATGGGGAAACACAAAACCAGGAACGTGGGTTCTTTCTTGAACTCCCAGGGATTTACTGTGTGATCATATAGAAAGGGACAGCCACTAAACCATTCTGAACATCGAATGTGTCTGATATGTCTGTCTCAATTCCTAGCCCAGGCCCCTACCCACAGTAGGTGCACAGCAAATGCTAATGGTACTGATTTGTGAAGTGGGCCGATAGACCTTTCCTCCCACTCATATATCTGATTGTTGTAAGGAGGTCAGGAAATAATGACTGGAACTACCTTGAAAAATATTAAATGTTATTCATATGTGATGTCGAATTGTAGTACTCATATTAAAACAATTCGTTTTTGTTTACACGTGAATCAAGGGCTTATGTGCTGAGTACAGTGCTAGGTAACTCAGATCTTATTTATCCTGAGTTATTACACCATTTATGTCTTAAGTACTTTCTAAAACAAAACGTGGTTATAGGTGTCTAATTTTGCAAATGAAACTGAGACAGGTTAGGTAACTAGCTCCAGTGTAATGCTGGAACCCCAAATCTAAGAGGGCTTCGCATAATGCTTGCCTATTCCAAAGAAGTCAGCCTAAGGTCCAGCAGAGAAAGACTGGTTTATTAGAACTTATGCGAGTCACCGATGGCAGCTGGCCAGTGAAGAATCCATACCTCAGGATAGTACAGCAAGCAGTTTTATAGTCAAGCAAGTTAATTATTGCTGTATGGTGTTTACATTTACATTGATTAAGGGTGATGCCTACATTGCTTTCAACATTGCCCAATCACCTGTACCCCATGACTTATTACCGGGAATGTGCATATCCTGTAGAGACCAGCCTTGGCCAGAGGCTGTTCCTTGAGGGAGGAAGCAGAAAGAAGCCAGATACAGTGAGAGACAGTCTATGTCCAGACAGTACCTCACACTCAAGTTCCCAGTGGAGAAGCCATGCTATAGGGTCCAGGTCTGCTGGACTTCAAAACATATCATGAGTGAACATGAGGAAGCTGAGAACTTGAAGGGAGCAGTGATCACGAGATAATTCTGCAAGCCTTCCACTTTTATGCCTTATATTCATTGGACCAGCTGGTAGCTGCTAAGAGTAAATTTCTGATTATTCTAATGAAACTGTCTCAAGCTTTCTGCTGTTGGTGATCCTTTCAAAGAGCTATAATACCTATTTTAAATATTTGCATGTCTGCTTGCACCCTCATGTTCGTCGCAGTACAATTCACAATTGCAAAGATGTGGAATCAACCTAAATGTCCATCAACCTATCAGTGGATAATGAAAATGTGGTACATATACACGATGGAGTACTACACAATCATAAAAACAAATGAAATCATGTCCTTTGCAGCAACATGGATGGAGCTAGAGATCATCATCCTAAGCAAACTGACTCAGAAATAGAAAATCAAATACTGCCTGTTCTCACTCATATGTGGGAGATAAATGGCCACAAGGATGGAAATAATAGACATCGGGACACCAATAAAGGGGGAGGGGAGAGGAGGGTTAGGGTTCGGAAACTACCTACAGGGCACAATGTTCACTGTCTGGGGAATGGGCTACCTGAGACGCAATCTCCAATACTACACCATATGATGTCCATGTCACTCATGTATATATGAGTACCCCCTGAATCTAAAATTAAAAATTTTAAAAAAAATTGAGTCTGAATGAGAGGGGCAGTATATGGCACAGGGACAGTGCCATGGCTAAGTTCATGGGCCCTGAGTCAGGCTGTTCAGACCCATGGCATCAGGCAATTACCTTTCTAAGTCACATAATCTTCACAGTAAAAATAGGGACAACAATAGGGACTGTTAAATGAGAAAACACTTAAAAGATGTTCAGCACAGTGCATAGCATAGCAAGTCCTCAACAAATGTTAACCTGTGTCATAGTTCAAGGGCAATGTTTTTATTGCCTTCAATTTCCACAAGGTGGCAGGTTGAGTTCAAAGTGGATTCCGTGGCTTTTATCCCCAAGACAAAACCTACTTAGCCTGCTTCAGAATAACTGGCCCAAATGTGAACTGTTTGGAAATGTCTTCTGTGGGCTGTTTCTCATGGTTCAGGCATCTTATTGTCACTGTAAACTGCTTCTTTGTAAAACATTTAGAGCATCTGATTTAGTCATCTGGTCTCTCAGGACTCCCAGGGCCATCTACTTTTACATGAAGTTTGCGTTAGTGCTACCATGAATCACCTGTGCAAGGGAATGTTTTCAAGTTACCTCGTTAAACACTAAGTTTAATCCTCGAAGACCGTGACAGATGAGAGATGAGCAAGCTGGAGAGGGTTCTGGGCTCCGTGACTGGTGAACTGCAGTAAAGAGGAGGCTTGTGCTCCTCATTATACAGCCATGGAGTGCTTGGTTTGTAAATTAGGAGCTACAAAATGACAAATGAAGATGTTGAAGACTCTCCAGCCTATTTGTAAGGGCGTATTTTAACAATAGACTTTCTTTCCACGCACCCTCTCCTTTTTTCATTTCCTCAATTTCACATCATTGTGATAACCTACAATTTCACTTTGTCTTTAAATTTTGGGGTCAGATCAAGCTTGGTTCAAACTCTGGCTTCACCACTTAGTGCGTGTAGCAATATTCGACAAATACTGTAACTTCCTACAACTCAGATCTTTAGCTGATCATAACAGTACCTTAAAGAGTTGTAAGAACTAAATGAAATGAAGCATTTAACTCAATAAAAATGAGTCATTAGTAATTGCATTGGCATGGTGAATTGCCTGGTGCATAGCCCAGTGAAGAGCAGACAGTAAGTGTTCCACACACATTTGTAGAATAAACGACACTTATTCTAGCATTGTGCAGTGACAGTAACTCCGAGGCCTTGGAAGCCTTCAGGGGAACGGACAGTGTTGTCACATATGTCCTCTGTGGATGGGAATCAGCTGTGTCATCTCAGGGGCTAGGCTACGGAGCCTGAAGATGCTTCTCCAGACTTGTTCCCTGTCCCTCAGCTGGTCACCAAGGGAGCAAGGTGCTTACTCTCTCTGTGTCTTAATTTCCTCATCTGTAAGGCCAGGGTGGCAATAGCATGTATCGTTCAGAGTAGACATGAGGTTTCAATAAGTCAGGTTAGGTGAAGCACTTACCATGTTGCCTGCACCCTTTAAGTGTTCAATGGTCATTAGCCCGCATCCCTTGGCTCAGTGTGGAAGACTTACAATTGCTCATACAGTCCTGGATTCTCTTGGGGGAACTGGGATGTTGAAAAGTTAACTCTTCTAGTTGTAATTAGGAATGAAGATAAAGCAGACTTCTTGGCAATTTCCTGCCTCTGAGCCCTTGTGTTTTATAAATCATGGAAAGTACCCCAAATTTCTTTTCAACCCCACCCTAGTGAACTGACAAGGTTTTCCCACTCACTCTGTGTGTGTGTGTGTGTGTGTGTGTGTGTGTGTCGTTGGCCTGTGAGATTCAGGAAGGCACTGATTGCACTGTGCTTCAGCTGTTTTATGGTGCTATATTTCTTCTAGTTTCAACAAACTCAGCTTTCTGACAGGCTTATCTACCAGGGTCAGCCCTGGTCTGAGACCAGAGCTCGCTGCTTTCCATAGAGTTTACAACATTGAAAGTGAGAATTCCAAATGAGGAAGAGGGTGGCAGAGGAACAGCACTGAATAGCTGCTGCAGTAAACTGTAAAAAGAAAACCCAAACCCAAGATGCCAAGACATCCCAACCAGCTGTGTGGTTTTCAAACACAACTGTGCATTAGAGAAAACAGGTCGTCAAACCTGCACGTGACCTCTTTTGGCACGAGCTTTGTGGAAGGGGATGTGGCAATAAATAATGGCCCACTGTGACTTGCCCAGTTGGAAGCTCTCTCTGAAATAACAGATGGGACCTGCCAATTGATACAGTATCTACCACCAGGAAAAAGAAAAGTTTGAAATGTACAATGAGATCATCGACCTGCTGAAGGCTCATGCCACAGTGGGGCAGAGGGTAGGAAGAACAAAGGTCCCAAGGGTAGAAAGTGGGTGAGAATTAGCCCCTGTTCACGCCTCACTTCAAGAGCTGCAGCGATCCAGAGCATAACTGGCTTGCACAGTGTTGCTGGTCACACACTTCACAGATCTTACAGATTTTCAAAGCTGACTTAAAACTTTTTGTTTTGTTTTGTGTTGGAGAACCACGTCCACAAAAGAAAATTCCAAACCACGCACTGCAAATTCTACTCCAGCAGGTGTTCACTAGTCTCCTCACGCAAAATATTTTCCTTGGTTGTTACCAGTCAAGCCAAACTCCTCCAGGCCTGTATTCCTTCAAGATGTATGGTTTGGTAACCAGGGTCCAGGAACTGTGCCAGGTGCTAGAGTTATCAAGGTAAGTGCAGCCCACGTTTCCTGACATCAAGGACTGGATGGTCTGGGGAATGAGAAAGGAGAGTAGGGACAGGTTCTTGGCTAATAGCCAGGGCAGTGTGGCCATAGAGGTGGGCTTGGAGGTCAGACAGACCTGGCGGCTCCACTTAACAGCTGTTTGACCTCAGGCAAGGTTCTCCTATAGCTCACAACCCACAGATATCATATGATATTTGAAGAAACTTCCTACCATTGGGTGTTAAAGATGGTTAAAGTCGTGTAGCGCAGTGGTTAAGAGTCTGGAGTCAGCCTAGCTTAGGTTCAAATCCCAGTTCTGACACCTCTAAAATTACCAGCTGTGTGATCATGAGAAAATTACTTAAACCCTTTATGCCTCAGCTTCCTTAATCTGTGAAATTTGATAGTAATAATTAGACCAACCCTAGGATTACAAAGATGAAATTGGTCGATGCATGTGAGTCCTTAGAACAGCCTGGTTCGCAGTAGATGCTATGTAAGTGCCCCCTATTCATCACTCACTGTAGTAAAATGTGATGTGTACTGTAATAATGCTATTAAAAATGTTGTGCACTACTAGACAACACTAAAACTGAGAGAAATAGAGACACCAATAGAAATGTATACCTGTTAGCCGGGCTTGGTGGCTCAGCCTGTAATCCCGCGCCTTGGGAGGCTGAGATGAGTGGATTGCCTGAGCCCACGGGTTTGAGACCTGCCTGGGCAACTTGGCGAAACCTCATCTCTACAATAAATCAAAAAATCAGCCGGGCGTGGTAGCGCATGCCTATAATTCTGGCTACTCGGAAGGCTGAGGCGGAAGGATCGCTGGAACCCAGCAGGTCGAGGCTGCGGTGACTGGCAGCGGCCACTGCACTCCAGTCTGGGCGACAGAGTGAGACTCCAACTCAAAAAAAAAAAAAGAAAAAGAAAAAAGAAATGCATACATGTGTGTATATATGTATAGCAATATACACATATACATGTACACACTCAAAAGAGATGCCTATGATAATTTGCTAAATATAACTTTAAAAATAAGTATTTGGACAAAACAGTGGGGAAAAGAAAACCAGTGTGAGACAAAGTAGCAAATACAAGAATCCGAGTCTGCTACATTTCTGCTTGCTGGCATCATCCCACGAAGCCTCTGAATCTGATGCTGCACAGCTTTCCGGAAAGACACTTCAAAGACAACACAGAGCCAGCCTTGGTGGCTCAGCCTGTAGTCCTGTGCCTTGGGAGGCTGAGGTGAGTGGATTGCCTGAGCCCGTGGGTTCGAGACCCACCTGGGCAACTTGGTGAGACTTCATCTCTACAGTAAATAAATAATAAAAAAAAAAATAGCCGGGCATGGTAGCGTGTGCCTGTAGTTCCAGCTACTTGGAAGGTTGAGGCAGAAGGATCGCTGGAGCCTAGCTGGTGGAGGTGTGACTCCAGTCTGGGTGACAGAGTAAGACTCCGACTCAAAAAAAAAAAAAAAAAAAAAAAAAGAAGACAACACAGGAGTGAGCGCTCGGCCTCACATCTCTGGCCTGAGTCACTGCGGTCCTTAAGACATGAGTGACCCTGGTCCTTGCCTTTCCTACACATTAAGTCACATCTGACGGGGTGGGTGGTTATGCCTTCATACCTCCACCAGATGTGCTCTCACACCCAAGCCATATGTGATTCTGCCACCGTGTAACTTCTGCGCGTCTGGAGTGGCTTATACATATGACACCTGCTCAACCTGTATATAAACTGTGAGCTAAAAACCCTGTTTCAGAGCATCTGGCAGGATCTCAAAGGACTGCTCCTGGTGGCAGGCCTCGGGCTACGGTCCTCAGCAAGACTATAGATAAAACTAACTCTGATTCTTTAAAGGTTTTATTTTTTTTTTCTTTAGTTTTCTTTAGTGAGTGCTCAAGTCCTGTCTCTTCCTCTTCTCTCTGAATAATAATCAGTTCGCCCTCCAAACTTTTCAAACATCTTTTCTGGGTGAGCCAAGTGTATAACCTGAAAAGACTAGAAACGTACATGTCTCTCTCTCTCTCTCTCTCTCTCTCTCTCTCTCTCTCTCTCTCCCTTTTTCTCTCTCACCATGAGGTCCTGTCTGTTAAAGACAGCTAGAGACAAGCCTAAGTCTTCTTGGTGCTGGGGCTTACTGAATAGATGCTCATTCTACTGCCGACTTTTCAGGCACTAAAAGGAAAGATGAACCATGTAGACCTCCCATCATGGAAGAACCAGTGTAAGATCCATCTTGCCATTTTGTATACATTTGAGGTGATCCCTTCCTAGGAGGTGGGTGGAATGGATGGACACGCATCTGGAACCAGTCCAACTTTACAGTTCTTCCTAAGCCTCACCTCAGACCTCAGGACTCTAAGGAGGCTCTGGAATGTGCTACAGTCAGGCAACCAGCACAGGGCCCTGATGGTTCTTCTAGATCCTCTGTGTAGCTGGCCCACACCTTGGCCTCCTGCTGCCAAAAGGCTGGACTAGGCAGCCATGATGAGCACATCTCCACATCACTCAAACGTGTTTGTTTCTGGAGAGGAGACCTGGAAGAGCACGTCCTTCCTTGCCCCACCTCCGTCTCTTCCCAAGCCTCCCTGCTTTAATTTCTGGCTAAATTCAGCAGTATTGACAAGACAAAGGAAACTCTTTGCACTGTTTAGTCTGCTTTTAATTATTTCAACATGGAGACCTTCTCTGGCTATAGGCAACAAACTGTCCATTCTTGATTTTCTCTTCACGCTGCCTTCTGGGTATTGAGTATGGAGTGTGGCTGGGTCAGACACTGCCAGAAACTTCTTGTGGGGTTTAAGGCTTCCCAGAATTCAGACTCCACTCAGAGAAAGTCTCCGTGAGGAGCCTTAACCGCCTCCTCTCCAGTTACGTGTCTGGGGACACTGCAGTTGTGCTGCTACCTCTGGCTGCTCTTGGCTTTCCCAGGGGGATGGTCCTGTCTTCTTTGGGAAAAACAGTATCTCTGGCCTTTCCCTTTCTACATATAAAAGAAAGACTCTAGAACCACACAACCTTGATTCAAATGCCACCTACTTGCTGTGTAACTTTGGGCAAATGACTTAGCCTTGCGGATTCACTATTTCCTCCTGTTTCTGAGAGGGGAGAAATACTTTATTAATTCACAGTGCCAGAAAGACTTGGAAGGAGAGAATGCTTAGATCTGCTACACAGAGGCCGGTGTGTTGGCTCACATTGGTAATCCCACCACCTTGGAAGGCCAAGGTGAAAGGATCGCTTGAGCCACGAGTTTGAGACCAGCCTGGGCAACACAGCAAGACCGCGTCTCTACAAAACATTAAGTTAGCTGGGTGTGGTGGCATGCCACCTGTAGTCCCAGCTACTTGGGAGGCTGAGGCGGAAGGATTGCCTGAGCCCAAGATGTGGAGGCTGCAGTGAGCAGCGATCATGTCACTGCACTCCAGCTTGGGTGACAGAGTGAGACAGAGACTAAAAAAAATAAATTTCCTTAGATGCCCGAAGAAGGAGCTGGAATTAGCATTTTCTTCTGCTGATGCCAAATTTTAAAACTTCTCCTAACCAATTGCGAAAGAGAAAATCTTTGAATCTTCCTACCACCTGCAAGCTCCATACACACCTTCTTCAAGATATCCCACCTTCCTAGGCCTAAGAAAATGTGTAACCTCCGTATATTGACTTTTGATTCTGCTGTCCTGAAACTGGGCCTGTCTTTGGAAACCCTGACCTGTGAGCCCTCAGGAAAGTCAGGGTTCGAGCACTGGCTGCCTGGTCCTCTTTGCTGGTGTCCTGAAGTAAACACCCTTCTCTCCATCACCCTTCTCTCCATCTGGTTTTACTGTGGACCCTAGTTCAGGTCTTATAACAAAAACAGTTGGGAGAACAGTAGATTCATAGGCGAACGGGATTCAGGCAGAGGTAGAAGTGAAATAGATGCATGTGGATGAGGATTGTGGTGGTTAATTTTCTGTGTCAACTTGGCTAGGCCATAGTGTTTGGTCAAACATTGTTCTAATTGTTTCTGTGAAAGTATTTCTTAGATGAGATGAACATTTACATCAGCCAAATTTGGGCAGACTATCCTCCATAATGCTGGTGGTTCTCATCTGACCAGCTGGAGGTCCTGACAGATAAAGACTCCACCTCCACCCCCCTATAACAAGGGGGATTCTGCCAGCCAATGGCCTTGGACTTGACCTACAAATCAACTCTTCCCTGGGTCTCCAGCTAGCTGGCCCACCCTGCAGATCCACAATTGGTGAGCCAATTCCTGTAACCTCCTACCTCTGTCTCTCTCTCTCTCCCTCTCTCTCTGTATATGCAGGTCCTATTGGTTCTGTTTCTCTGGAGAACCCTGATCAATACAGGGACTTTTCCCACAACTGGGTGGAATTCCAAAGATTATAGTGATAGGCAAAATGGTAAAAGGGTAAGAGGGAGCAGAGGTGGGGCAAGAGTGACTGAATTAGGAACATGAAGATAAGGAACAGATTTGAAGGACTCATGAGAATAATGGCATAAAACTTTGTCCCATCAAACATATGGGTGTAGTGGCTCACACCTGTATCCCAGTACTTTTGGAGGCCAAGGCAGAGGTTTGCCTGAGCTCGGGGGTTTAAGAAAAACCTGGGCAACTTGGTGAGACCTTATCTCTACAACACACTTTTAAAAATTAGCCAGGCAGGGTGGTGCACACCTATAGTTCTAGCTACTTGGAAGACTGAGGCAGAAGGATCACCTGAGCACAGCAGGTCGAGGCTGCGGTGGCCACTGCACTCCAGCCTGGGCAACAGAGTGAGACCCTGACTAAAAACACACAAACAAACAAACAAACAAAAAACTGCAGAAAACAGGAATCATTGTGGTTATTCCAATCAGTTTTAGATGTAATGCCAGGAAGCATGTATTTCTAAAACCTTAGGAAAAACTGGATTTTGGAATGATTGCTGCAACAACACAACAGGCTGGCCCTCCCAGGTGCAAGAAGACAGGCACCTGGGGGCAGCTGCTCGAATAAAAGCTTCAAGGAGACTTGCTTTAGCCAGGATCCAGGAAACTAAATGTCATCAGGGCCAACTTACCTGTCAGGTACAATTGGCATGGTGCCCAGGGCCTGAGGACTCTTAGGGGCCTGTAAAAACACACCTATTTATTTCAAAATCAGAAAAATATGCATTTTTGATTGAGTGAAATGTTTTATGTAACAAAAATATATTCATCTTTATCCCAACATGGTCATAAAATGTTTGAATGGAGGACAGAGCCATCCTGGTAAGAGTGTCCAGAGCCAAGGAGCATCCTTACACAGCCACAAAAGCCATGGCTTGTGCCACGCTCCTAACTGCTTTTTGGTGCCCATGACACCCGTGGCCAGATGCTGGAATGTACTGTGGAAAGGCATGTTGCACAATAGAGACAGTAACAAGGAGAAAGCGACCCCTGCCTCAGTTTACCCTCCTGTCTCATGTGACCACATCTTATCAGAGGAGACGACGTCATATCCAGCAGCCGGGCTGTGGGGGAGTCTGGGACATGTGGTTTTTAGATTTCAGCCTCTGCAGCACTGGGAGATGCATAACAAATGTTGGGAAGGATGCTGAGGGTTGGTCCCACCCCTCCACCACAGCTACGCTAGCTAGCAGAACCACAGCAGGGCTTCAAGCAAGAGGAGAGGACAGACTGGCAGGAATGGCACAACACAAGGTGAGGTCTGCTGAAACACAGAGAAACACCTCACTCTCTGAGGAGCAGCTCATGTTTCTGGCTAGCAGTGAGAGTGCATCTCAGGACCTGACTCAGCCACATCAGAACAGGTGCTACAATTAGACAGAACCAACCAGTGTATTTCCCCTACCCCACTTTGGTGGCAAACAAGTCCACACATAAGGGGACGGGGCAGTTCACAGTTGAGTCTACAGCAGCTTCCAGCTCCTTTTGCTATTTTTTTCTTCCCTCCAAGCTCATCTTCTACCACTCTTGCCCTTCTCACTGGGTACACAACTCCTAGAATATGCCAGACACATACCACCTCAGGACCTTTGCACTTGCTGTTTCTAAGCAGGAACTAGCCGGACTCACCCTCACCTCCTTTAGATTCTCTTCAAAAGCCATCTTTCCCAACACACAGAAATGCAAACACTTGAGATGATGAGTACCCTAAATACTCTGCTTTGATCATCACACGTTCTCTGCATGAAAAAAAATCATATGTTACTCCATAAACATAGACAAATATGTGTCAGGTTTTTGAAAGACACAAAAAGCCATCTTACCCACAGCTAGTCTACATAGGCGAGCACCTGCAAGCCCCTCTTAGTCCTTACCCTGCTTTGGTCCCTACATAGGACTTACTACCTGTGGTCACACTCTATTTTGCATGTATTTGCTTACAATGTGTTCCTTCTTCTAGAAAATGAGCTCTGTGATTTGTTCACTGTTGCATTCTCAGCACCTGTAGCAGTCCATTGTGCTTATTGAGTGCTCAAATGTATTTGTGAATGAATGGATGAATGCATGAGTAAATGAATGAACACTGATGTCTTGGCTCTTCTTTTCTCCCAGCTCAACTTATTCTGGCTGCTGTAATCACCCTCAAAGTCTCTGAGATGATACTTTGTTTAGCTCCTGCCAATGAGGTTCCACACACCAAACTGAAACCAAGAACGACATCAGCAAGTGCTCTGTTTTAGCGATCAAAATTTAGAGCTAGATGCATCCTTAGCAATTACTTAATACCTCATTTTATACATGGAGAGAGACCCAGAGAAAAATGCATGCTCAGGGCCATGCAGGGCCAAAGCTGAGGTCTCCTAAGTCTGAGCCCAGAGTATTTTCTGGGACATACCATAGCAACTTCCAGACTTTTGGTATTTCTATGACCAGGCATACTTGAGAAAATGTGACTGACACGGACAGGCTCTCTTTCAGGTTTTGTTGAGCTCTGAGAATGACATGGCTCTCCATCCTCCCTCATGCATGGTCTAAGAACTGGCATCATAAGTCTCACAACTTCACGTGGAAAGGAATTAGTGCATGTCTGTTCTCCAGTCCCCTCTCCCACCTTTGGAAGATATGATCGGCTGAGAAGAGCCAGCACAGCCTGACAACTCATTTAAATTCCTATAAGTACAAGTTACAAACAGTTTCACCAAACTGTTATTATTTGCTAGGCCCCTATCATCTATCGGGGGATGCCATCCAATTAGGCAATGTGAGTTCCTGGAAGACAGAAACATTCCTCATTTTGGCAAATGAAGAGTAATCACTGCATTCACTAGCCTGACTAAATTCACAGACTACACTCATCTTGTCCTGAGAGACAGCAAACGCCTGGAATTTTTAAATGAATGTCTAAAAGTATCTTGTGCAGAAACCATTATTGTCAACTAGGTAACCCTGCACACTAAATTCTTCCAACCTTAAAAGAACTCCCGTAGCATTTCCCCCTATTCTTGTTTCTGTGAGGCTGTTGATCAAAAAAAGTGAGTCATTAGTTAGGCTTAACTTTTGGACAGGCATATTATTAATATTTGCAAATACATGGTACCCAGAAATTCTATTCTGAGATTTGAAAGAATGGTAGCAGGTCTTTCCTGGGATGAGTTTGGAATGACATCTGACAGAGAGGAAGAGGAGGCGGTCTAGATAGCTAGAGGGGATTTCAGCTGCATTGAGCTATCTCAAGCATCAGACTTCATTAGGGGAAGTTCTGGGAGACCTGGCAACTGGCTATGTAAGAAAGGGGCCAAATTTCTCCTGGAGGTGAGAGGAGGTACCCCCTCACCATGAACCTGAAGGAGAATGGTACCAAGTAAAGTATTTCAGACAAGGAGAGTGCGGTTAAATCCTAGTGAAGTGACCTTCAGTTCAGTTTAGTCTTGTTGCTGCCGATCCCATAGTTATAGGCAATGCAATTCTCTGGAAAATAGCTTTCCCTCTCAAGAGAGAGTATGTGACTGCAACTGAATGAGTGTACATTATTATAGGATATTTTAATCATACTTCTGGATAATAAAGACAGAAAGTTCTACTTACCCAATCGTCCAGCCTCTTCCTTGGGGGAGCTGAGGATGGCCCACACAGGAAAGGACATCCTCTGAGAGTTGGGGGTATTCCTGCACCTGCAGAAAGGTGGGGACAGTTGTTTGGACTGTGTAACAAACCAGGGAGTATGGGCAGTGGGTCCAGCTGAATTCAGGGTTCAGAAGGCATCATGAAATTCATGGTTTCTCTTCATCTCTCTGCTCTGTCTTCCTCTGAATGGTTTCAGTCTTAGGTCCCACACCAGAGTACCCTGACAACAGAAGTTCCACCTTTGTATTGCTGCAGGTTTAAGTTCACCAGGAAGGGGCTGCCCCTGTCCAAGAAGCCTTAGTGCACATCAACTGCATCCTGATGTCTCTCGTAGGCCTCACCCGTCTCCAGCCTGGAGAGTGCTCGACTCTAGTTGGCCAGAGTGCCTCTGGCATGGGGATGGGAAAGTAACCAGAACCAATGGGACTGAGAGTGGAGATGGAGTAAGTCACTAACTAAAAATGAGGGAGAGTAACACAAGATGCTGAAAACCCAAGCAACCAGAGTGTCCATAAAATGGGGTCCAAAGTCTATCTGCCTGGGGTCCAGGCTTACTGCACTGAACACTGAGTTCTGACACAAGCCACAGCTTAAGACAGTGGTGTCTTACCTTCAATGTGGTAAACAGCATAGACATGATCCTGAACTCATAGAGCTTACAGTGTGACAGGAAGGTGGAAAGAATGGGCAGCATTGGGTGATAGAAAAGAGAATGGGGCTGTACTTCCTCATGCAAGCCTCAGCAACTCACCTCCCTTCTGGGTCTCAGCCTTTGTTTTTTCCATCTGCTAAACAAGATTGTCTGTTACTCATCTTACTGGACTACTGTGTGGCTGGAATCAGATGGAGCACTTTGCAAGGGGAGGTATGTAGCTTTATTAATTTATCATGAGAGGCGTTTTCATATGGCTATTATGTGTTTATTTCAATAAAGGATGATAGGGCAAGTTTGCCCGATTTTCACTTGTAAGAGTTATGCAGTTCTTGAATTCCTACTGCAAAACAGAGGCAAGTTTCTGTTACTGGTCTAACAATTGAGTCTAAAGTTGGTTGGTTTTGTTGTTGTTTTGTTGTTGTTTTGTTTGTGTTTTTGAGTCAGAGTCTTGCTCTGTCACCGCGGCTGGAGTGCAGTGGCGCAATCATGGCTCACCTCAGCCTCAACTTCCTGGGCTCAAGTGATACTCGCCCTCAGCCTCCTGAGTAGCTGGGACTACAGGCATGCACCATCACACCCAATCAAGTCTAAAGTTTAAGCAGATATTCAGTTACTGAGCTTTCACTTAAAAAGAACATTCGAAGAGTTAGCACAGGATCTGAGATCAGGGCACTCCACTACCAGGTTTTCTTTCATTCTTGTTTATTTGTTCTTGTTATTTGTTTATTTGTTTCTGAGTACCTTCAATGTGGTAAACAGTATAGACATGATCCTGAACTCATACAGCTTACAAGTCAAGGTGGCATCAAGATATTAAACAAAGCTGGGTATGGTGGCTTGCATCAGCTATTTGGGAGGTTGAGACAGGAGGATCATTTGCAGTTTGAGGCTGTAGTGTGTTATGATCAAGCCTGTAAAACCACTGTGCTCCAAGATGTGCACTGTTATAGCAGGACCCTATCTCTAAAAAAAATTAAACTAACAATCATGCAAATGGATATGTAATCACAAACTGACAAGAGCTATAAGATACTCTAATGAGGAATTGTAATTTGGTTGAGAGAAACCTTTCTGGTGAAGTAATAAATAATCTGAAACCCAAATGATGAGTAGAATTAGTCATTAGGAAATTGTGATGATGGTGAAGGAGGTAAACAGAAATCAGGAACGTCCCAGACAGAGTGAAATGCTGGTGCAAACGTTCCCTGTTGGATGCCATCGTTTTGTTCCCCCAGCATCCCTATTGCCGTTCATGTGGTACTCGAAAACTTCCCTCCTGTGAAGAATTCCTTTTCTGAAGTTTAGGAGATATCTGACCGAGATCTCATTGCAGTGCTCTTTCTTCTAGGCTATTCATCAGTTCAGGGATGGACACTTGCTTCAAGCTAGTCAGTCAAAGTGTTTTCTTGAAACCTTCTTTTAGAATATCAGGAAAAATGGGATCATTCCGCTGCAGTGATTAAGCTAAGAATGTGTAATACTGTGAGAATTGGTCACCTGTGCAGCTCAAGGAAGCACAGTCTACACAAGATACCTCCCTTCCAACAGCAATGCCAGGTTAGAAGGTTTCCCCAAAATACCCTAGTTCTGTTAATTCCCTGGAAGAATTCACAGAGCTTACAGAGAGCGGTAGCACTCATGGTTACAGTTTATCACAGGGAAAGAATACAGACGAAAATTAACCAAACAAAGAGAAAATGCTGGCCATGAAGGGCCAGTTGTGGAGCTTCCAGGGTCCTCTTCCTGCAGAGTCAAGACAGCATTACTACCCTGGCAACAGCATGGGACAATTTGCAGAGTATTGCCACATGGGAAACTCTCTCAAGCCTTAGTGTTCAGAGTTTTATTGGGGCTCTGTCACATGGGCATCATTGATTGCCCATGTGACTGAGCTCAGTTTCCAGTCCCCAGATCCTTGACCCCAAATCACCTTGTTACTATCTGGCTGGCCCAAAGTCCCCAGGAAAACAGAGACACTCCTATCAGGCACGACATTTCCAAGGCCTAGAGATTACTTCCCAGAAGCCAAGAGCAAAGGCCAGCCCTTTCTTTGAGTAAGGTTAATTCTCACTACACAAATAGACATCTCTGACAGTGGATATCCTGCCTCCATGATGACAGTCTGTGTTAAAAACAAACCAAGGCCAGGTGCGGTGGCTCACACCTGTAATCCCAGCACTTTGGGAGGCCAAGGCAGAAGGAATTTTTGAGACCAGGAGTTCAAGACCAACCTGGGCAACATAGTGAGACCACATCTCTACAAAAAAAATTAGCATGGCAGGTGGCCTGTGCCTATAGTCCCAGCTACTTGGGAGGCTAAAGCAGGAGGATTTCCTGAACCCAGGATGTTGAGGCTGTTGTGATCCATGATCGTGCCACTCAAAAAAAAAAAAAAGATGGGGAGGGAATCAAATCAAAGATAAGCAGAGTTAAATGATGAAGCAACAGAGCAATAAGGTCATAATTTGGTACCCCAAACCATTTGCGTACTAAACTCCTCACTAACATGTGCTACTCTATTCCCTGTGTTGTCTAAGTTTGTTTGAGTTGTTTTTTGCTTTTTTTGAGAGAAGTTCTGAGGCAGGAACTTTTTCATTTCAAAGATTTGAAAGAAAAACTGGACTATCATGAGCAAGGGGAAGTGAGTGCTGGATAAAGCTGAAGACATAAGCAAAGGCAAGGTCATGCAAGGGTGTGAAGACCATGTTAAGAATTAAGAACTCTGAAGTGCAGTGGGAGTCTTCTCAAGGATTTTTAAAGGTAAGTGGCATCATCTGACTTGTATTTTTAATCATATGTGTGAAGAATGAAAGCGATTATGAGGGAAAATGTCCGTGCCTAAGAGAAATTAGGAAATAAAATTGGTAGGACACGATGATCTATTGGTTGTGAATGGTGAGAAAGAAGGAAGTGCCACATATCACCCTCAGATCCATGGTATGGACCACTGAGTGGGTGGAAGTAACATTTACTGAGACGAGAAAGTGGAAGGACTGGGTGGCAGATCAGTTTTGGGTATAATAAATGTAAAGTGCCTGTGAGTCTTTCAAGTAGGACTGGTTTGAAGGAACCAAGAGAAGAAAGTATGCCAGAAAGGAGGGAATGGCCAGCTGTGTCAAGTCCTTTTGAGAGTGGAGAACCAAAGGCTGTCTGCTGCATTTGGAAACATGGCACTTATTGAGGACTTCAGCAATGGCGGTTTTAAGAGGTGGTGAGGAAGCCAAGAGATTGGGGCACAAAATGAATGGGATGTAAGGCAGTTAAGACTGTGTGTCAACAACATTCTTAATAAGATTGTCTATGAACAAGGAAAGAGAAGAATGGGCACAGATGTGATGAGAGGGGAAGGGTTTTTTTGGTTTGTTTTGCTTTCAGTACGGAAGATGCTTGGTCATGTCTGAATGCAGATAAATCCCAGTAGAGAGAAACATGGAAGATGGAGAAAAAAGAAAAATAATGTACTAGTCAGGGTAATGATAACTGCTATAACAAAAGGACCCAGCAGGATATAATAGGTCAAACACAATGGAAATATATTTCTCATTCACATAAAGTTCAAAACAGATATCCTTAATGTCAGCTATGTTTTCTCTTAATAATGATCCTGTGACCACTCTCCAACCATCTTGTGGCTTCTCATGATACTTCTCATCACATCCTGCTGAGAAACCTGTTGGTCCTGCCTAAAGGCAAGGGAGGCAAGGGAATGTGGTCTCTGATTGGGCAGCCACTTCCTAGCAACAACTTTTTGCTATGGAAGGAGAAGCTTGGATTTGGGAAAACAATCATTTCTGCTACTGGTAATAACCAGCTAGAAGCAACTTTAGAGAAGATAGGACAAAACAGATTCCATAACTAACATGGAAGAATTCGCCTTTGCTCGTTGGAGGGACAAACCCTCTATTGAAAGAGAAGGAAGAAGAAGAAAACAGGGGCTTATACTTCTGTCACCAAGCACCTGTGGTGAGTGTCAATCAGAGGAACAGCATCAGGATAAAGGGAGTTGAAGCCTAGCTGTGCCCACACTTGGGATCCTTGACTTTCATCTACAATGTGGCTGAGGAAGTAGGCCTGCTGTGCACTTACTTGAGCAAGAATGTTCACTATCAGGACTGAATCAAAAGGAAGGATACAGCCAATATCAGTCATGCCTGAAGAAAGTTGAGATTTGTTCCTTCAGGGGCAACTCCACTCTCTTTCTGGCCTCTGTCATGATCATATGAAAGAAAAACTCAGAGAATGGGGTTTTGTCTCAGAATGAAATCATCTGAAAATGGTGCCAAATGCCTTGCCCTCCCTCAGACAGAATAGCATAAAAACAAACTAAAAACCTTGCTAAAATAACCCGGGGGAAGAGGCCAAAAGACAAATGATCACTCGCTCTCAACCTGCAGAAGCCGAGAGCAGGCTGGTCATGAGCTGGGACGGGTTAGCCAGGTTTGAGACCACAGCTGGAGGTGAAGCCAGCAATTCAAAGAGGCTTGCTGTGCTCAGCTTCACCATCTTGGCTCTCAGACAAGAAGGGGAACTTGTGACTGAAAGGGACACTCCAAAAAGAATTTCAATGAAGTACAACTTGAGCAAAAACAATCAGTTGCCCAGATTTCTTGGCTCCCAGACCGAGGCCTGGCATGTGGAATGAATGTCATCAGCAGAGAACACAGCCTTGATTGGGAGCGGTGGCGCCCATGGCCCACGTGCTCCCCCCGGGCTGGCTTCCTGGTGACCACTATTTGGCAAGTGCCAATCCACACCCCTCGCTCTGTGTGCTACTGTTTCCTCCCTCCAACTGATTCCCACAGAAATCTTTCCCACCCTAGAGAGCATGGTGAATATTCTTTACTAAGATGTCATCACGTTTGGCTCTGTAAAAAATTTTCCTTGAGGGATGCAGAGTAACATTGATGGTAGGAATGTAAACTGGTTCAACCCTTTGGAGAATTGTCTAGAAGTTTCTCATCATGATAAACACACATCTACCCTATGATACAACAGTTCTACTCCTGGGTGCTTACCCAAGAGCAATGAAAATGCATGTTCACACAAAGACATTCTCAAGAATGTTTATAGCCGCTTTATTCATAATAGTCAAGAACTGGAAGCAATCTAAATGTTTATCAGCAGGAGAATGGATGAACAAATTGTTATATATCTATATGATGGAATACTACTTGGCAGTAAAAAGGAACAAGCTACCGGTAAGTGCAATGATGCAGACGAATCACCAAAGTATTATGTTAAGAGAAAAAAAGCCAGACACCCACACACAAAATTATACAGCATGACTCTTGGGTGACAAAGATGTTCTGCATCTTGTTTTGGGTGACGGTTGCATGAGTGCTTAAAGTTGTCAAAACCCATTTAACTGAACATCTAAGATCAATGCTTTCACTGAATATAAATAATACCTCAATAAAAATAACCTTTTATGAAGTGCTGTTAACATGACCTTCAAACATTCTCACACTTCAGAGATGCTCCCCGTCTCTTCTCATACCTCAGAGTGGCTTATGAAAAACAGCCCAGAAGAATTCAAAAGCAAGCATCCACAGAGGTAAATGACAAACTGGAGCTAGACTAGTGTAGACACTGGCTGGGTAGGGAGACTGGGCTGGCGGCACTGAGGTTAAACTCTGGGAGCTGTACTTTGCCAATAGTAGACACCTCTTCTGGTGTGGCCTGGAGGAGGTGAGGGCTGACTCCAGCATACCAGCTCCTGGAGTTGACATGGAAAAAACTCAGCGGGGATCGACCCATGCAGTGTGGGAATACAAGAGCCTTGTGTCATCACCCTTAATGGGTCCCTGGTGAACCCCAGCACGGACTGCCTTCCTTGCCTTCCTGTTGCCTTCCCTGCACCATACCACTAGGCCTTTTATTTTATATACATGACTTATTGCATACACATATGTATCTATTATTGCATATACATAGTATATATGCATATCATAATTTAGATAAAAATATATATAATATATAATAACATTTTACATTCCTACCACCAATGTCACTCTGCATTCCTAAAGGAAAACTTTTTACAAAGCCAAACTATGATGACAACTTAGTGAAAAATATTCACCATGCTGTCTAGGGTGGGAAAGATTTCTGTGGGAATCATTTGGAGGGAACAAACAACAACACACAGAGCGAGGGAGATGGATTGACACTTGCCAAATAGTGGTCACCAGGAAGTCATAACATACATATCATAAATATATAATATGCATTATATATTATACATATACATATATGTATATAGAGGGTGCCAACAAAATGTATATACATTTTAAGAAAGGAAAAACTATATTAAAATTGTGATACTTAACATGTGCCAAGAGCAAAAGGTGAATACAAGTCATGTTTGACATCTACAATGACAAGAGGTGCTCAAAGTACCATCAGCACCCAGACGCTTCTGATTACAGTGAACTAAAAGCAGTACATAGATAACATCTCTTAAAATGTGTATACCTTTTTTTGGGGCACCCCTGGTATATTACATGTACAGTTATATTGCATAATAATAAAAAATAATGTACTTATTACTTATTTTATATATATTACTTATTATTATAACCATGTGATTTGGTGCTTTATTTTATATACATGACTTATTAGGCAGGCAATATAGTGAAACGTTTAAAACTATGGTCTGTGAGCTCAGAGAGACCTGAGTTCAAATTCCCTCTGTCACTATCTGCCTGCATTTAGAGAATGCACTCAACTTCCCTAAGGTGAAATAACCTTTTATGCTGGACATGAAGATTCCAAGAAGGAAAGTTTGAAGAGGGATGTCCTATGCCAGCCAGACTCACTTATTAGCTTCCACCTCTGGGTGTGGAGTAGGCAGTGGGTTGGGAGGTTGGGGCACTGAGCTCATGGATAGGAAGTATCAGGAGTGGAACAGGTCTTTTTCCCTAGCAATTTGCCTGGGGTTTCACCACCTTCGAGGCTCTTTCACCTGAATTGTCTGCTGTGAAGCAGGTATTATTCTTCACACTTAATACATATAGAGACTGAGGCTCAGAATTCATTGTCTCCACCACACGAAGCTGACAGTGAGTAGCTGAAACCATCTGTAAATGAACAGAATGGCTTTCAATGACTTTTATTGATTTCTAAGATGGGCAAATATTTTAAACTTTTTATTGAAGAATAAAATACATTTTAAAAATACATGGGTAATAAGTATAAACTTTGATGGATTTTTACAAATGAAATCTGCACTTACAGTCATCACACAAACTAAACACCTCCAAAACCAACTAGCACACCCCTTTGGTCAGTAAGTCCCCCAAGAGTAACCACATCTTTTTTTTGAGTCAGGGTCTCTCTCTGTTGTGTAGTGGCATGATCACAACAATCATGGCTCATGGCAGCCTCAACCTCATGGGTTCAGGCGATCCTTCCACCTCAGCTTCCCAAGTAGATAGCTACAGATGTGCACCACCACCCTCTACTAAGTTTTTGATTTTTTTGTAGTCTTGCCATGTTACCCAGTCTGGTCTCGAACTCCTGGGCTTAGGAGATACACCTGCCTCGGCCTCCCAAAGTGCTGGGGTTATAGGCCTGAGCCACTGTGCCTGGCCAAGAGTAACTGTATCTTGACTTCTCACACTGAAATTAGTTTGAAATCATGCCCAGAGTCCGTTTCTGTCCATCATTTTTGCTACGTTTGTTGAGATTCACCCATGTAGCTGTGATTCCATCATCCTTCCTGCTGCACAGTCTTCCATGAGAGGACAGTCACAGTTTGTCTGCCCGTTCCAGTGGGTGGGCATCTTGGTGGTTTCCAGCTGGGCTTTTATGGCTAGTACTGCTATTAGTGTGAATGTCTCTCAGTGACCAAAAGCATGAATTTTTGTTTCATGAACACTAGGAGTAACATTGCTGGGTCCCAGGGACCACAGACGATCAACTTGAGTAGAAGTTGCTCAACTGCTTTCCAAAAGCTTTGTACCCATTTTCATTCCAACCTGCAGCTCTTCTTGTTGTAAGTCCTCGCCAGTCTTCTGCATGTCTGCCATTCTGGCAAAACTGGGACACATTCTGTTGTCTTTGTTTTTATTTCAGTATCAGCTGTTGGCAGCTTTTTCTTTTCTTTCTTTCTTTTTTTTTAACTGCTGCCCGAGTTGCATTTCCTTTCACACAGCAGGTGAGATACTTTCATTTCAGTTTCTTCTTTTTACTTAAAAAAGAAGAAACTGGTGAGTTCCTTCAAGAAACTCTGGTGAGTTCTTTCTTGCATTTTCTTTGCTTTTTCCCCAACGGCTGCTGTCAAGTCACCCTCACATGGACTTCCTAGCCACACCGCAGAGCTACCCCTCCAGGTGGTTCTTGGTTAGTGCTCTGAAACTCCTGGACCACAATTTCTTTGTATTCTCAGGGTCTGGGATCCAATTTTCTCTCCTCTCTCAGTCTAGCCTCATTCACACCCATCGTGGGGCTAGTTCTAGACCCATTTCTTCACCAGGCACCAAAAATTGTCAGGTAATAAAAAGAGTTAACATTTAGCGAGAGTGGAACCCCACAATAATGCTGCATCCTACAGAAAAGTCCTGCATTATACAGGTGAGGAAACTGAGGAACATGCAGTTAAGCAAATTGCCTACGTTCGAACTGCTCACTGAGACAGAATTCAAGCACAGCAAGTCTTAGCCCTAGCATATACACTCTTGGGACTCTAGTGAATTTGGAGCCACCGTGTCGCTCATCTGCTAATTTCATTTATTTATTTATGTACTTATATATATATGTATTTATTTTAGAGACAAATCTCACTCTGTCACCCAGGCTGGAGTGCAGTGGTGTAATTATAGCTCACTGTAGCTTCAAAATTCCGGACTCAAGCAATCCTCCTCTCTCAGCCTCCCATGTAGCTGGGACTATAGGTGTGCACTATTATGACTGGCTAATTTTTACAATTTTTATGGAGAGAGGGTTTGTGTTTTCAAAGAAGAATGATCAATCCAAGTAAATCTCTGAGGCAAGTAAATTATCTAGTAGGAAAAAGTTCAAAAGAGGGGATGGGTGGTGGAATTTTACAGATAGGAAACTGAATCTCAGAAAAGTTTGGGCTTGGCCAAAAGTTGGTAGCAAAATAGGACAATGAAGCTCCACCTTCTAATCCTTGACTTTAAACCTTGTCCTCTCTCTGTCCCCACCCACCACTCTCTGTCAGCCACTGAGCTGACAATAGAGCTCTCTGTCTTAGATCCTGGTAGGAGAAGTCACTGCCTCAGTATCTCTGAGACAGGACAGGGACAGGGCTGGCCTTTTCCCCTTCTCTGTCTTCCTCCTTCTGGCCTCCCAGTGAGCCCTCTCTGAGTAGGGTTGCCAATAAGACCCTTCACTCAATTTCAGTGTTTTGTGTGTCACTATTACTTCACGGAATAGAAATGCTCAACTTGTGGTTACCAGTCTCCCAATTTTCCACCAAGGATGTGCTCCCAATACTTTCAAGTTCTGTAGCAATTTCATTCGTACATTTGTCCAGTAAGCATCATGACACAAAGAATGCTAAGTCCTGAGAGAAAGAAGAACCCCCTACTCCACAGAAAAGGGTTTACTTTTATAAGATGATTTGCTTCAAATTCGCTGGACTCTCCTTGACTTCCAAATTTGCTACCTCTCAAATCCAAGGCTCAGAGTGTGCCTGCATTTTGTGACTCTCTCTGATGGTCGATAGTTGCTGTGATGAGTCGTGCTGAATTGGTGGACTGTCTTCACTTTACATTCCACCCAGATACCACACTTGCTTTGCTTTCTGACCACGGCAGCCCTAGCCACAGCTCATACTGCTCAAGGGCACAGAGCCAGTCACTGATGCCACCACAGCCGCCTTTGCTCACTGACGCCATCCAACAGAATCTGGCATCATTTCCCCATGCCATGCCTTTTATCCCCAGGCTCCCTTCTTGCCACTGGGGAGCCAGCTGGCGCCCACGCTTCTTCACTGTCTGGTCAACAGATGAGACAGCCATATACTCGTCAGCTGTTGTCTTAAGAGACGCTTCACAGGGAGAGCTGGAGGAGCCAGGTGCACAATCCCAAAGTGCAGAGGCCAAGTCTTACTCATCTTTGCACCCTAGCACCTTGAACAGTCTTTAGCACAGCTCAGTAAAGGTTTGTGGAAGAAAAGAAAGGAGGGAGGGTGGAACAGAGGCCAGAATATTGAAGTGATTTGCCTGAGACACCTAGTTTTGAGAGAACTAGACGAAAATCCTGGCTCCACAGTCCTCATTCAGCACTCTCTGAACTCTGCCACCTAGGTTTACATCAGCATGCTGCAAGAAAGAAAAAGAACAGGCCGTGCCTCAGTGGTTCACCCTGTAATCCCAAGCACTTTGGGAGGCTGAGGCAAGTGGATTGCCTGAGCCCGCGGGTTCGAGACCCACCCGTGCAACTTGGTGAGAACTCGTCTCTACAATAAATCAAAAATTAGCTGGGCGTGGTAGCGCGTGCCTGTAGTTCCAGCTACTTGGAAGGCTGAGGCAGAAGAATCGCTGGAGCCCAGCAGGTTGAGGCTGCGGTGGCCGGGAGCATGCCACTGCACTCCAGTCTGGGTGACAGAGTGAGACTCCAACTTAAAAAAAAAAAAAAAAAGAAAAAAGAAGAAGATAAATAACAAGGGAAGGGGAAGAGAATTGAGAATTTAGAAGAGAAAGTCTAGTGAGAAAATTTAGGGTTGAATGTGTAGGAGGAACAGCAAGACCAGAGCTGATTTTTTCCTGGGTCTGAGGTGGCATCACAACATGACTCCAAGGATAGTGAAGGTAGTTCAAAATGCAAAATGCACATCATTTAATTTTATTCTTCTTCTTTATTTATTTATTTATTTAGAGACAGGATCTCACTTTCTCACCCGAACTGGTCTTGAACTCCTGGCCTCAGGAGATCCTCTCACCTCAGCCTTCTACGTAGCTCGGTTTAGAGGTAGGAACCATCACGTCCAACTTATTTTCAGAATTTAAATGTCACCACTGATCACTTATCCCACCTCTAGTGGTCAAGCTTTTTTTATATCTCACTTTAAAAATAAATACAATTTTTTGTATACATCCTGGCAAGATAAATGTCTCCTAAGAGTTGGCAGTTGTTATTGCTGGTACTTTAAGCATTTTAAATGACCCAAGAACAGTACATATTAATCAGATAATTTGATTTAATGAGTAGGGGTCAAATAATACTTAGAAATCCCAATGAAAATTCTAGTAAGCAATATCTTTTCAGAATATTACCTTGATATATATTTCTTCATGAGGTGTGAACTGGGGAAGAAAAGAGAAGAGAATGTGGGCAAAAAAAATGTCTTTGCATTAGTGTACCGTTAACCAAGTCTAAAGACCAGACACAGAGAAACAGAGTAATTAAAAGTGACAACAATGTAAAATTGAGGCTTGCTGTCACACGAAGTCTAATAGAATGGTTTTGAAAATTAGCTTTCGTTTTTTTACTTATTGAGAAAAAATTAATCCAGGAAGTTATAACGAGATAAATATTTCCTATTACCCTGTTATTTGAAAATAGCTACAGTTAATGTCTGAGAATACAACTTATTCTACTGTAATGAAATAGGTGCATTCCTAAGAAATCTCAAATTATCAAAAAATATCAAAAAACAGGTAACATTAGAATTGGGGAGGGATGGTTGAGAACGAAGGTGGAAAAAGATTTCCTTGTATAAATACTATTATGTACATTTTCAATTGTATCCTTTATGAATGAATCTCCTATTAAAATTAAATCAAACTGAGGTTTAAGACCTAAGATTTAAAAGCAAGTTTTAATGGAAGCAGAGAAATTTTAGGCCCACCAGTAAAACGGGGTTTTTTAATAGTAATTTAAATAATACATGTGTATTCATAATGGTAAATGCATTTGGTTATTGCCAGCTTCAGAAAACAATGGTAAATCAAAAACTGCAAAAGCAGCTCACACTGTCCGTCTCTCGCTTTCACCGCGTGCTTAGCACCTGCTGGTTCTGTGTCCTACCACTGGGCAGGCCAGAAAAGCAAGGATGTAGCAGCCTTCTCTCTGTTCTGATGATGCTATTTCCCAGGCCGTTCTGGTTATTATTAAGAGTGAGTAATATATATTATATTTAGAAATTAGCTAATTGTGTTATGTCCAGTTTTTGTTATGTACACTTTAACTGTGGGAGAAATAATCATATGTATGATTTTCCAAATGTTTTCTCCAGGTGTGTGTACATACATTTTACATAGAGATTATTTTTTGCTTTATTTGTTTTTACAAAAACACAGGATCATCCTACTTTAATAAACATCCTACTTTATTTTTGATTATTTATTTGTTTGTTTGTTTTTGAGTCGTGGTCTCACTCGGTCACCCAGGCTGGAGTACACTGACACAATCATGACTCACTGCAACTTCAACTTCCTGGGCTCAAGTGATCCTTTCACCTCAGTCTTCCAAGTAGCTGGAACGACAGGTACACATCACCATGCTGGCTAATTTAACATACTACTTTAGAGGTTATTTTTTTCACCCAACAAGGCATTGTGAAACTCTTCCATAATAGTAAACAGATCCACATTATCACTTAAATTTATCAAATTATTTCACTTTATCTACAGCAAAAATTTAATTCATTTCCCATACATGAGTATTTATTTTCTTTCAAAAAAATTAACAATTCAAGAATTTGCATTACTTCATTAATATTGCTAGTATATTCAGTATCTTTACAATGTTAATATATGAACCAACACAATGAATATGATTTTAGCAAGACATAGTGGCTCATGCCCATAATCCTAGCACTTTGGGAAAGCGAGATGAGAGGATGGCTTGAGTTCAGTAGTTTGAGACCAACCTGTATAACATAGTGAGACCTTGTCTCTAAAATAAAAATAAAAATAGATTACTCAGGCATGGTAGTGCATGCCTGTAGTCCCAGTTAGTTAGTCAGGAGGCTGAGGAGGGAGGATTTCCTGAGCCCAGGAGACCGAGTTGTGGTGAGCTGTGATCATGCCACTGTACTTCAGTCTGGGTGTCAAAATGAGGCCCCAACTCAAAAAAAGAAAGAGAGAGAGAGAGAGAGAGACAGAGAGAGAGAGAGAGAGAGAGAGAGAGACAGAGAGAGAGAAAGAAAGAAAGAAAGAAAGAAAGAAAGAAAGAAAGAAAGAAAGAAAGAAAGAAAGAAAGAAAGAAAAATTGTCTGTGATTTTACTATCTTCTAAAGACAAACACTAAGGCCATATCAACCCTGAGAAATATTATGTTTGCTGAAGCTACAGGTTCACCCAAGGAAGGAGTTGTATATGACCCAGTTTCTAAATTAAAATATTTCCTTATATTGGGATTCGATTCCATATAACACAAACATTTTTATCAAATAAGTGTCATGCATTGTGCTCAGGGAGACGGGTGCAAGTTAAACCGGATCACTCCAATTTCCCAGGCACTTACACTGTCCTGGGGAGGCATAAGTCATACATAAACAACTAGATATGAGGAAGATTTATAAACAGGTGTGTTACAAGAACCACAGAAGAGGAGTAGACAAGAGTATGCGTGGGAGGTGGCCTTCAAGTTGCTCCTGGGAAGGCAGGTGGAACTGACCTGGAGACAGAGGGCTCTGGGCAGCAGAAGCCCGGCTCCCAACCCGTGTTTGGCCCTGGCTGACCGGAGCTGCAGGCGCTGCTCCTGTTCTCACTCCACCCTTTCTTTTCTGTCTTCCTGAGGCTGCTGTGTTCTGGGCACGCCCAGGAGATCTTCAGACTTTACAAACCGGTTGTGCAGAGCCAGGCATCTCAATAGGACACAAAATGCTGAGTAACAACGTGAAGTCAGTTGGTCGCTTGCCAAGACTGGGAGGCCTGGGTGGTTTCCCAGCCTTAAAGAAGCAGAAGGGTACTAAAGCCAGCTTTCAGAGGAAATGTGGATGGACTCATCAAGGCGGAAAGTGCCGTGTGCTGACTCAACCTGGGCCACCTGGGATGACTGTCCGTCACTCCCAAACCAGAAGGACTCACAATGGGTCTCAGCTGTTGAGTCTTTTTTCCACAAGAGACTAATACATCACCCGTGGTTCACCTTTGTGATGAGTATTTAGTGTATCTAGAACAGAGATTAATTCTCAGGCCTGAGCCAGAGAAGAAAAGCTGGAGAGATTTAAACAGGAAATGACTCTGCCACTAAGAATTCAGGAGTGTGAGTGAATAAACAGCCAGGCACTGCGGATGAGTTCTAGGTGTCCTAAGGCTGGTGTGGCCTGTTGCCAGCGCAGATGGGTGAGATCCCAGCCTGCTGAAAGGCTCTGGGCTCCAGGAGTTCACGCCTGCCACACCAGAGTCACAGGTTTCCTCCAGCTCAGCTCTTGTTCAATATCCTGAGGCCTTTGCCCAGTCACTCAGTTCTGACCCCTTGCTCCAGAAAATGCTGGAGAGATCTCACAAGAGCTTACAACTAAAATAAGCAGAGGAACTAGCAGCCAGAATGACCCCAGGACTTGGAGAAACTCTGAGTTCCTTATTTCAATCTTTGCTTGAAATTCTCAATCAAAATTTTAAAAACATGATTATAAAAGTAATATCTGCTCCTGACAGAAAATGTGGAAAACACAGAAGTATATAACATAGAAGAAAATTTAGTTTTTATCTAACACTATACTGTAGTTATTTCCCATGTTAGTAAGCATTGTTGTAAATGTTGATTTTAATGCCTATATGATATTTTATCCCACAGACAGACCACAATTTATTTAACCATTCCCCTTCTTGAGGCACTTAGATTGTTTTCCAGATTTTTTAAACTATAAATAACACTGTGGAGAACATCTGAACATATGTATTTTGCTGTAACTACAATTTATTTCCTTAGGATTCACATCAAAAAATGGAATGGGCTTTGAAGCTGTTGCATTCAGTGGTTCCCTCTTCCCTTTCCCAGGCACCCTATGGCCAAATGATTTGAAGGAGCAGCTTCTCTGAGCCTGGAGACTAAATCTCTGTTTAGGCAAGAGCCACCTTGTACGGTCACTCTATCACCAAGATGCAGGTGAGAAAAGCTGAGACCTGAGGTGGTGACTCCAACATAAAGAAAGGGCATTTATGAGCATGGTGGCACTTGCCTGGGAGACTGAGGAGGGAGGATTGCCTGAGCCCAGAAAGTCAAGGCTGTGGTGAACTGTAATTGTGCCACTGCACCCCAGTCTAGGCAACAGAGTGAGACCCTGACTCAAAAAAAGAGAGGTGGGGCACTGAGAAAATGGACTCTAGTCTCTTAGAGTCTGGGACTCTTGGAACAGATAATGATGAGGTGTCAGCAGCTCTAACTGGGAATCACTCTTACTTTCAATGACTGGGCATTTGTCATTTCTCCTGACCCTTGAGTGGAAAATCTTACCAGAGAAGCTTGCCTCCAAACCACTGGAAACACAGAACACTCAGAAGAGAACTTGTACCAGCTCCCTTCATCACATCCTGCCCGCCCACCTGCTCCACACACACGGTCTTCTCTTCTTTCAAGTTCACATATAATTGATACCCAGATTTCTGTTTCCAGCCTAGATCTCTCCCCGATGTTCTGACTTTTTTTTTTTTTTTTGAGTTGGAGTCTCACTTTGTCACCCAGACTGGAGTGCAGTGGCACACTCCTGGCCACCGCAGTCTCGACCTGCTGGGCTCCGGCAATCCTTCCGCCTCAGCCTTTCAAGTAGCTGGAACTATAGGCGCGCACTACCATGCCCAGCTAATTTTTTGATTTATTGTAGAGATGAGGTCTCGCCAAGTTGCCCGGGTGGTCTCAAACCCGCGGACTCAGGCAATCCACTCACCTCAGCCTCCCAAGGCGTGGGATTACAGGCTGAGCCCCCGAGCCCGGCTGATGTTCTGACATGATATCTGATTACCTCAACAACTTCTCCATCTGAATGTCTAATAATCATCTCAAACTTAGAGTGTCTAACACCAACTGCTGATCTGCTCCCCAACCTGTCCCTGCTACGGGCTCCTGCTTATAAGTTACAGGCAGCACCATCCTGTTACTTTCTCATGCCAAACATCTCAGATTCCTTCTGACTCCTCTGTCCCTCACACCCTGTATCCAATCCATCAGCGAATATTTGCATTTTGTCTCACTGAGTGAGATATATATCCGCAATCATCTGCCTGCGGATTTCACTGCATTTCAGCCTATTTCGCAACACAGTGGTCGGAATGGTCCTATTAAAACATGAGTCAGTGAACTGCCATGAAAACAAAAAACTGAATACCATGTGTTTGCATTTGTAAGCACACCTGATCACTGGTCACACGGGCACAAGGGTGGGATCAAAGACGTTGGACACTGCTAGGAGGGAGGGAGGGAGGAGGGAAAGGGGCCTGCGGCAACACACTGGGCACCTGGTCCAGTACCAGGGGGAGAAGGGGCTTGCTAGAAGCCTACTTATGTGGTAAATCCCCACTTGTACTCCACAACTCTAAAATAAAATAATAATAATTTTAAAAACAAAAAATGTCTACTCAAGGGCAGATATATGATGAAAACACACACACACACACACACACACACACACACACACACAACTCAGATCATGTCAGTCTCTGCTCAAACCCACCAAAGACTTCCATTTCACTTAGAGTAAAAGACAAATGCCATCCACACCCCTCTGGCCTGCCTCTGCCCGGCTCACCTTCCATCCCACTGTTTTCTCCTCTGTTTTGTCTGCTGCAGTCACAACGTCCATGTTGCTGTCCTGTGACCATGCTGGGCATCTTCCTGCCTTCCGGTGCCTCGACTTTTCTTCTAGATTTCTCATGGTTCCTTCCCTCCTTCTTGCAGGTCCTCACTCATTCATCTTCTCAGGCGACTTTGCCCACTACCACATTTAATGGCGAACGCCTGCCCCAAAACTCCCTGTCTTCTTTATTTTCTGCTTTTTTTTTTTCACCATGCTCACCATTCACCAACAGCCTATATTTGTTTGGTTTATCATCTGTTTCCCCACTCTCAGATGCACTTTTGTCTGTTTTGTTCATTGCTGAATCCTTAGCACCTAGACAGTGTCTGACACATATTGGATGCTTCAAAAATACTTGCTGAATAAAATACAGGCAAGCCAAGAAAGACGTAGACAAGTAAGGACCCTTGGGTCAGGATCCTGAGAGAGTGAAAACCTCCAAGACATCTCCACTCAATGTTTTGATTCCTACCATAGAAGCTGGCCAAAAATTCACCCAAGAGCCAGAAGAATCAGGTGAAGTAAATAGAACAAGCATCCTCTAGTTTCTTTTAGGTGTTTTTGTGAATTTTACATGTTGGGGAAACTTTTAAACTTCTACACATCAGAGCAAATTAGAATGTTTGGTTACAATTATTTGAATTTCTTCAAGCTTCTACTTGGCCACAGAATATGGCAAGGGGTTCTAGAGACAGAACTGGTATCAGAGGAGGCAGGAATGAAGCCAGCATGGGATTGAGTGACCTAAATTGCTAGACACTTTACAGCATCTTATTGCAACTTTTGACAACTCTCAGTCAAGAAGTATTATTCCAGTTATGGATACATAAAAATTGAAGTTCAGAGAGAATAATTAATTTCTCCAGAGTCACACAGCCAGTAAATGACAGGCTTAGGATTCTGTCTACTAGCTAGTTAACTAGTATAGTAACTAAGCTCCACAGTTAATATCTTGACAAATTAGATGACTTAGGAGAAATCATTTAATCTTTATGTCAGTTATCTGCAAAAAAAATGTGAATTCACTTTGGACACATACCTTAGAGTAAATCCGGGTGATGAGTTCAGGTTTTTCTCGCTTTTCTTCATTGCTCAGCTCTTTTAGGAAAAAGAAAATGCGTTAAGTGTTAGGGCCCACTGTGGTGCTGTGTTTCCTAGTTCAGATCTTCAAATTGTTGTTAAACTGCAACAATTATCACAAGCACAAAACCTCCTGGAACATTTTCCCAAGTGAAACGAATACTCTAGCTGTGTGAGGGTAGCAGGCAAGGCTAGAAATGGAATGCCCCGCTGGCTGTCCATGGGAAGGACTTTGCTGAAGGGAATCCTACGTGGCCAGCACAGTCACTTGTCAAAGACAATAGCTGTTGGCACGGCACTAACATGTGAGACTGGGAGAGTTGCCAGAGCCAGCAAGCTCTTTTGTGGTGTGCACAGCGTGTGTTGGGGCGTCAGCTGAAGGTCACCATGGATGACATCGGAACACTGCCTTCCACCAGCAGTGCACCCAAATGGACAGCTCAGCAAACTGAGGAGGGACAAGTGTCTGGGGAGAGGCACCGCAGTGTCATGGAGAAAGAATCAGAACAGGCATGAGAAGACTCTCAGTGTGATTCTAGTGCTATGATTCTGACTCCTCCTTTAACCTCCTGATCATTTTCCTTATTGGCTCACTTGCCTAGGCATCCAGCAAGTATCTACTGAATGCCAACTAGTCTTCAAGGTGTTGGGTCAAACGATGTGGGCGTTCCATGATTCTGCTTCATGTGTGTTAGGAATCATACTAGGCCCATCTGCCTCAGAAGGATGTTATGAGAGTGGAAATCAGCTTTTACTGTGATAGAAGTGGAAATAACCATACTCGTCTTTCTTACTTCATGGATCTATTATGAGAATCACATGATGTAATTATGTGGTATGCTTTAAGCACTTAAATCATTATACGCACATGTGAAAAAATCCTTTGACCAAGATGAACTTTATCCCTGTGTTGGATATCACTTGGGTAGACAGAGAGACAGAGAGAGAGAGAGAGAGAGAATATGTCCAGAAACCAATGAGATTTAGCACCACTTTTCTTATTTTTTTTTAGCAAAATCAAGACTTCCAAAGCTAAAAAATAGAAGTTAGTTTAAATAATTATCTTCATAGTTTTTAAGAGAAAACTGACAGATAATAACCAAACCTGTGTTTCTCAAACTACACTCTTATATTACATCACTTCTCAGTAGCTTTAGGTGTTCAGGCTCTGAAATTCAATATTAGAACTGGGGGTGAAGGGGTTTATTGCTAATCTATCAGTTAGGATGAGGTTTTGCCGCACATGAAAGAAAAATGTAAGCTACCAGTGCCTAAAACAAGTTAGAATTTTGGAGGTTTTTCTTCAGAAAGAAGGAGTCTGAAGAGAGTCAGTCTAGCTATGGCTGCTCCATGGCGTCATTCGAGGCCTGGGCTATCTTTTTTTCCATTATCTTAACAGGTGACTTTTATTATTAAGGCCACCTCTGGGCTGCTGAAGCTCCAGGTTTCCCATCTACATTGCAGGCCAAAATAAGAAGGAAACACAGAAAGGACCACTTACAGCTGAGCAGAATCTGATTAAGCAACCTTTTGATATGCTTCAGCTAGAAATTATGCTTTCATACCTTTGACAAAAATCAGTCACATGGCCACACTAAACCACAGGGGAGACTAGTTTTATCTTGAGAGATGCTGTGTCCAGCTAAAAATCAAGGTTATGATAAAGAGAAAAAGGAGGAGTAATGTGAGGGTGGGCAACCAGTTGTCTCTTCCACACAGTTTTTTTTTTTAAAAGACAAGTTAATGGACAGAATGTTCTCAATTATAAGTTTTCTCCATGCATTTTACATATTCCTTTGGTTTTAAGAATATTATATAATAACATCTGGTTCAATATAAAATTATATGCTGGATTATTTTTTTACAGTTTAAATATTTATATTTCTACACACATGATTTTCAGTTGTTTTAGCACACGAATAAATTTGAGACCCATTAATCCAAATCAAACAAAGTTTCAGAAGTCTTATCTAGAAACACACTCTGTCTGGAGCCAAGCTACTGCCTTCCTTCCTTCAACAGTCTTAGCCCAGATGCATTTCCTAGTAAATAGATTGACTTGAACATCAGCATATCAAACCCTTCCTGAGCTTCTCCCAACAAAGAATGTCCTTACTCTGTGACCACAGCATGTGCATCTTTCTACAGCTGTCCTCAAATTCCTAGCAACATGTTTGTTCTTGGATGAAATCCTCTTGGTGTTTTGTGTTGACCTTATCCACGTGGGTGTTTGTGGGTCTTTCTGTCCATTTAGAATCTGCCATCTTAAGACTGTAAGTAACTCTGAGTCGCAGTGCCTGAAGGACTCATTCCCTAACCCAAGGAGTGTTGCAAACTAGCTGGGTTATGAAAGTACAGAAGAGCATCCAAAACTGTCCTGATTGTTCAAGGAAGTGTCCTTTGCATGCCACTAAGCTGGGACGGTGGCCAAATGAGAAACATATGCTCTGGACTCTGATGCAAAGTTTTATTTTTTTAAAAACAAGTTCATTGAAGTGACATAAGCTTAAATTCAGTCTAATTTGGGCCTTACTGGAGAACAGTTTAATTTTTGAATAAAATAAGGTTTGGAGAAATTTGAAATATCGAATATGGTTATGTGACCTTAGACAAACCACTTAACCACATCCAGTTGTTGTTATCTTATGAATAATAATAGTTACATTAGATTATTGACATAGGAATCCCCAAAAAGTATTGCTTTACTTGCTAAAGTATTGCATTTAAATGTGCATAAAATAACTTCCTGTTTATCCCCCACCTAGTCAAAGGATTCTATCAATTACTTGCTAAGATACTTTTAGCAAGACTTTTAATTGAGGGTTAGCGTTGACTCACTCGAATGAAAGAACCAAACTCCATAATACATAATAACTGCTCAGCTGCTGTGTTTTACTCTTCTAGGTCTTGTTATCTCTAGATTCCTTTTTCTTCCTGAGGTTGTTCCTTAATTCTGGGCATCTTGCTACCCGTTGTCTCTCTCTTTAAAGGTCGGCAGAGGAAAATCAACAGAGCAAACATAAACGGAAATCAGCTAGAGATAAGTTAAGTAGAATGTCACAGGTGGCCAGGTGTGGTGGCTCACACCTATAATCCCAGTACTTTGGGAAACTGAGGTGGGTGGGGTATTTGAGCCCAGGAGTTCAAGACCAGCCTAGACAACACAGCAAGACCCCATGTCTACAAAAAGTTTTTAAAAATTAGCCAGGTATGGTGGCACTCACCTATATTCCCAGCTGTTTGGGAGACTGAGATGGGAGGATTACCTGAGCCCAGGAGGTTGAGGCTGTGATGAGGTATGATTGTGCAACTGCATTCCAACCTGGGTGACAGAGTGAGACTTTGACTTAATTTTTTAAGAAGTGCCAGGTGTGGATCAAATGGCACTATAACTTGTGGAGGGAAGACAGGCGAGATGGAATGGTAGTGTTAGAATTCACACTCTGGAGTCAAGGGTGGGAAAATCATGTCCTGAGACTATTCTGCCCTGACTGGCTAAATGACCCTTAACAAACCTCAGAGACTTCATCTACAAATTGAACATACATTCTAAGATTTGTCAGGATAAAATGACATTACCTATAAAGTTATGTGGACAATGTACTAAATGTGACCTATTACTATTAACCAATTTCAGTATAAGATATTTCTATATATCTCATGATTAGGAATCAACAGAATTCCCCCAAATCTGAAGTTCCATTTATTTTTAGCAATGCAATTCTAGCACAATAGAATACCCCCGGAATGATCATAATAGGGCAAATTTGGTTTCTGGGCCATTTCTTTTCTTTTCTTTTTTAATTTTTAATTTTAAAGATGTGAGGTATAATTCAGGGTTAGGTATACAAATATTCATTATGCAGGGACACTTGCTGATGAGGTGTGCCCCTCCCCCACCCCCACCCCAGCAGTTTCCCACTACTGCCAATCCTATCCCTATTCCCCTGGCAGTTTTCTGGGCCATTTTAATAGCCAGTCTCGGTGGCTCAGCCTATAATCCCGCGCTTTGGGAGACTGAGGTGAGTGGATTGCCTGAGCCCGCAGGTTCGAGACCCGCCTGGGCAACTTGGGGTAGAGTGCATCTCTACAATAAATCAAAAAATTAGCCAGGCGTGGTAGCGTGCACCTGTAGTTCCAGCTACTTGGAAGGGTGAGGCAGAAGGATCGCTGGAGCCCAGCAGGTCGAGGCTACAGTGGCCGGGAGTGCCACTGCACTCCAGTCTGGGTGAGAGTGTGACTCCAACTCAAAAAAAAAAATCGAGACTTCATAATCTATCTGCAAGCACTTTTTTAGTCCTAGTTCATTCTGAGTTTCTTGCTATTTTCCTTTGTCCTCTCTGGGTGGCTTTGGTGCTCTGCTGTCTTCCCAATTTACAGTTCAGTTTCATCAGCACTCCTGTTTCCTGTTTTGTCATTAACTGGGCTGCTTGTTTTGCCCTCTGACTCCTTCCTCTTCCTCTTCAGAGGACATCATCAACATTTCCAGTAGGGATGGGCGACGCCACCAGCTTCTCTAGTTGCAGCTTTTCCTCTGCTTTTAAAAATCTCCTTTGAACCTTCATAAGCTTCCTGTAATGACTGTGTCTCTGTTTCAGCTATTTCAGTATTTCTGTGGCTTTTGATTTTGATCAGGATTCACATTTTCTAGCCAAAACCATCTCTAACAAGTAGTTTGAGGTTTTTGCTGGAAGGTAATTTGAATTTGTTTACATGGCCGCCAACTCCCAATTTAGATGTCCTGAGATTTTGGAGGAGAGGAGTGGCCTTCCCAGATTACTTTTCTCTTACAAGCACTATTATTAGCAGGGAAGGGCTATTTTGTTTATGAGCTAATGCTGCTTCTTATAATTCGAAACAATTACTGCTAAATCAGGAGAATTGGGAAAGTCTTTCATTTCAGTAGGGTTTAGTGAAAGATGAATTAAAGCCAACCACAAACATAGATATAGATACACGATTGGATATAATGACATCAGTAAAAACAACCACACACACACACACACACACCACACATATACAAAAATATATGATTAATCCATTGCAATATTCTGGTATCTTTTCCGTAAGGAAGCCACAAATAAAAACTGGATATGAACTAAATAACTCAGTTTCCATAGCCAATGACAAATAGCCTCTTCTTCCTCCTCTTTTCCCTCCTCCTCCTCCTTCTCTTCTTCCTTTATTTCGCCGCCATTGTTTTGATGAAGAGCAAAAGAAGTCTCAAGTATTTTTCAGGCTCCTCTTAAATTATTAGGCTCTGTGGGGTGCATCCGTTCATTCAACAGACATTCACTGATCACTTCCTGTGTCCCAGGTGTTCACAACACAGTTGTGTACAGAGCAAACCAGAGCCCTGCCATTCGTAACCTTATGTTGAGTAGGTGATTATTTTGCAGTCAGACAGTCTGCCCATGCAAGAAAATGCAGTGTGGTTCAAGATTCCAGAGGAGAACTTTGAGCCCAGAGCAGCCTGGCTTTGTCACATGCCGTCTCGTGGTTTCCTAGCAGGCCAAACGGAGGCAGAGGAGCATTGCTCACGCTTCCTTCCTGTTTCTGCCGCTCAGAACTCACAGCCACATTTCGGAAGTTAGATACTTCACTTCCTATCAAGCTGAGGCTCTGGCTTTATTTCTCATTATTCTCACTCAGTAAGAGGTGCCTCTTACCTGACAGTATATTCATCCCACACCCTGGCAACCGCAAGTCTACTTCTACTGCTTTTTTTTTTTTTTTTTTTGAGTTGGAGTCTCACCTTGTCACCCAGACTGGAGTGCAGTGGCTGCTCCCAGCCACAGCAGCCTCGACCTACTGGGCTCCAGAGATTCTTCCACCTCAGCCTTCTGAGTAGCCGGAATTACAGGTTCACACTACCATGCCCAGCTGATTTTTGATTTATTGTAGAGATGAGGTCTCGCCAAGTTGCCCAGTCGGGTCTCGAACCCGCGGGCTCAGGCAATCCACTCACCTCAGCCTCCCAAAGGCGCAGGATTACAGGCTGAGCCACCGAGCCCGGCTTACTTCTACTTCTTACCTGGATTCGATTTTCTGCCCGAGATAGAGTGGTTCCTATCTCAATAGGACTTTCACTTGCTCTGTGGTATTGCTGGAAAATACCACCTGTTAAAAATCACTAAGTTCTTGAGTCCATGTGTTAGTCTTTAAGTCTTTGGATTTCTATGGTAAAGAATAGGCCCTGTGTTTGCTACTCATGCCTTCCCTTCATTGTGTATGCTTAGATTTTTAGCCTACCTGCAGATACAAAGCATTTTTCACATCTTTTGAGTATGATCTGGTTTGTACAGAGTAAAAATATGGGAGCAAGTATGTTTAGCTTTCAGTTACAGGTAGTTGGGAGTATTTCCACATATCCACTGCTTTCTGAGTTCTCCTATTGTTCTTGTTTTCAACTAACAGAAATTGGAAAATAAAGATTGTGTGGGTATAAAATGAATGCTTGGAATGTTTGTCAGTTTTGAAGCTCTATTTCTGTGGCTCTTGACTTTTTCTAAGATGACTTCACCTAAAAGTTGTGAAGGCCAAGCCAGAACCCTTCTGGTAAACAAGTGACAAGGGACACGCTAGCCCATGATGAATGCAGTCTGACTGTTTGCGACATTTTTTTGGTGTGAATACAAAGTAAAAAGCTAATTCTGAGTATAAAAGAAATGAACAAAGTCTCTTGCCCCTAAGAGAATCAAGAGAGACCGCTGGAAAGGCAGCATCGTTCTCTGTTGCTGGACCCGTGCCCTTCCCTGATGGGAACTCTGCCATATGGTTAGGGAGCCTGGCTCTTACCCAAGTGGCTCCAGTTCAACTCTCCTCTTGCGCAGGAGTCGGGAGGAGAAGGAGAACAGCAGCTGGAAAACTTCCGGGGTTCAAGTCCTGCCTCTGATTTGCTGGGTACTTTCTGACCCGAAGCACTGAGTAACAGTACTTGCTTCATAGAGTTGTTATAAGGTTTAAATGAGAGAATCCACATGAAACATGCTAGTTAGTTGGCATATAGCAATAAATGTGAGATGCTGTTCCTGTGATGTTGATGATGGTGAGAGGCCAGGTTGAATGGACCTGGATGTCAGGAGTCAGACACGTGAACTAGACAATGAGCTTCAGAAGGTGATTAGAGACTGGCAGGGCAGATTGATAGGGAAGTGCTTGTAAAGCCCAGAGGAGTTAAGGTGCTCTTTCTTCTTGTTGGAACAAAGAAGACATGACCTGGTCTGTATCCAACTAGACAGAGACCTGAATATCAGAAGAGAAGATGCTGAGGTCCAGGTGCTTGTCTTGTTGAATCTAGACCAGGCAATGTCCTCTTTCTTCCAATGAGAGAAACAAGTAGCATGGTCAAGGTCAAATGGGGCAAAGCTGTTTTAGTTTTCTGTTTATTTGTCTGGTTTGGAATACTCCTGGGAAGGAATTTTATGGTTTTTGCTCTTCTAATATCTGGCTTCTGTATAATGGAAGGAAAAATAGTACTCCAGTAAACCTTTATAATACCATACACATGTATAATGAAGCAAGGAGATCTGTGAAGGATGGTAGAAAGTTCTCGTCCTCCAGAGCAAGAAGGTAATAAATTCTCTTCTAAACATATTACAGTTGTCTGAGCTATAAATTTATTACTATAAAATGATCCATCTATGTGAAAATCCCACTACATATAGTTTGTATAATTATCAAGCTGGTAGCTGGAAAATGTGAAGTTGTCAAGAATCAAGAAATAGTTGTTTAATGCCTATTGTGTGCAAGGCATTATTATATAATTACAGACTCATACTATTATTTTCCTGTATGCCTGGATTTGTACTACCCAGTCATTATTTGACAGATTTCTTCAGCCTTCATGAAAAACAAGAATCCAGAATTTCCTACCGGGACTAAGGTAGTACATAGAGTAGTCCCCCTAGATCCACAGTTTTGCTTTCCATGGTTTCAGTTACCTACAGTACATCTGATCTGAAGATATTAAGGGAAAACTTTCAGAAATTAACAATTCATGTCTTCACTGCACTCCATTTTAAGTAGTATGAGGCAACCTCATACCGTCCCACTCAGTCTTGCCCAAAGGTGATTTATCCTTGGTTCAGCTCATCTGTGCTAACTGGTCAGTCACTTAGCAGCCATTATGGTTATCAGATCGGAAAAACATAGTATATCCAGTGTATGGTTCAGTGCTATCCATAGTTTAACTCATCCACTGGGGGTCTTGGAACCCATCTCCCATAAGTAAGGAAGAACTCTGGGATTCATAAATTCATGCATTTAAAAAGCTGGAAAGACTCTTAGAAGGGAATGGAAATCAGTGCCCTGAACTTTCCCTAAAATGTTAATGTCCTAAGGTGCTTTTGAAATTTTCCATTATTTAAAAAACATTTTATAAAAGAAATTATTTAGTCAAATGTATCAATGCTCATGGAATCCCCATCTACTGTAAAAATTTACTCACCCTACCATGTCAATTTTAGGAAGTATGGAATCGAATTGAGATAAGATGAGTGACTTATTCGAATCTCGCGAGTCATTTATCAGAGTGAGATAACAGTCAGTAGGGCATCTGAGAAAATAAGTCCTCTCATTTGACTTAGTTAATTATTTCTGTCCCCAGATGAAAAATATTTTCTGAATCCTGCCCAGCTCCTCTTGGGGTAGACAAATGTTAAAACAGAAAAAAACAAAACAAAAAAAAAACGACAGTGTGCTTTTGCTCAGGAGGAGCTCATAGGGAAAGTCCTTTGATACTTTCAGTTAGTTGCTATAGAAGCAACCCGCAGAAACTTGACTAATAAACTTGGGCTGACATTGCTGTGGGGAGGTGCTACTGCCTCAACTAACAGACAAGTAAGTGTTGAAATTGTGCAGCAGAGGAAAAGTGAAGCAGGGGGATAGTGACAACATTTGTCAAACAGAAAATTGCAATGTCCACATAGGAAAAGTATCACTGTTAAACTCCAGAGGTGTTTGCAAACACAGAGAACAAGCCATGAATACCTGTTTTCTGTAAGTCCTACCATCAACACAGCTCCCAGGGACAGCAATTTGTCTGCACGTTGGACTCAGGGCATAAGGAGAGACTAGTTAGACTATTTTGGGATTTAGCTGAGCTTTGAAAAATTGTGCTCCAATTTTTAGAGTTTGTCAGGTGGGATTTCCAGAGTTTGCAGGGTCCGTACTCTAGAGCTTCTGAAAATAGTCTGATCAATTGGAAAGAGTTAAACAGAGCCGGGCTCAGTGGCTCAGCCTGTAATCCCGCGCCTTTGGGAGGCTGAGATGAGTGGATTGCCTAGGCCTGTGGGTTCAAGACCCGCCTGGGCAACTTGACGAGACCTCATCTCTACAATAAATCAAAAATTAGCCGGGCATGGTAGTGCACGCCTGTAGTTCCAGATACTTGGAAGGCTGAGGCGGAAGGATCGCCGGAGCTCAGCAGATCGAGGCTGCCGTGGCCGGGAGTGGCCACTGCACTCCAGTCTGGGCAACGGAGTGAGACACCAACTAAAAAAAAAAAAAAGAAAAGAAAGAGTTAAACAGTCAACTGCCTTAGTGTTATTTAAATGGGTAATGAAGTAACAATGATCGTCATCATTAACTGGATTCTCTTCTATGGCTCTGGACAGACTTTTTTTTTTTTTCTCTGTTCAGAGCTTCCTGCTTGGTGTTTGTCTAAGCAAAGAGGAAAACCATCATTCAAATTCTGCAACAACAGATTGCAAGCTAAGGCTTTTCCACACTTTGTTTAATTTTCCTGAAATGTTCTTTTTTCCAGAAAAGATTTATTGGTGACCTAGTATGCTTTTTGTCTTCCTCGACACTCCCCTGGGGACGAAGTTAAAACACCACTCAGCTGTTATTCTCCTGGGTGGGGAAGTGGCGGGTGGTGGCAGTGAAACCAGATTTGATCAACTGCGGGCTGTTGACTTTATGCTAGTCTTTCATAAAGTGGCCTCAAAATCATCGTGGCCACTCGGCAAACAGTGTGTATTTCACCTAAGCCTGGCTGGTTTTGCACTGGCCCTTCTTCAAGCTAGAATGATCCTAACCAGCAATGTCTTTGTGTTATGATGCAGAAAGTTGGCAAGGACAGGAGGATAGTGCTGAAGTGTAGCTTCTGAGTGGGGGAGGGAGTTAGAGCATGGAAGCACGAGGGCTAAGTGGTTCCCTCTTACTATGTTTGTTCCAACAGAGGTCAGTCATTGTGCATTGTCTCTGAGGGAGTGAATACAGCATGATATTTGGGGGGGGAAATAGAGATTTCTTGTGGTGGTAAAGCACAGAAAATAGAAGCTCTCTGCACTTGATTGCTTCATTTTTATTTAAATATCTCCAAAGGCATTCTTCTGTGAGAAGAAAAATGACATAATAGGTCTCTAAAGATGAAACTGTTTTGATGCTGGAAATGTTCAACATCAAATCCATTAGAGCTACTAGGATCTGTTACCAAAAGTCTTGAAATATGCTTGTATGCAGTGAACCTTGTTGATTACCTACTCAGCAAAATATCTTCTCCCTTGTTTCCAATAGAACATCCATTTTTGTGTTTCTGCCATCTAGTCTTGTGTCCAGGAAAGAATGATCCCAGTTTCAGAGAGGAGTCTGAGTGGTCTGGGTAATGCCATCCATCTGTCAGGAATAGATTCAGGAACGGGCATGTGACTGCATCTGGCCAGGAAGATGTGAGCCAAAGTTTGCTGGAGGATTCTGAAAAGTTATCTCTTGCCATTCAGAGAACCACAGGAATCCAGTCTTTTTCTCCTTGGATGGGAACAAGGAAGCAGAGTCCCAGTCTTCTTGCCACCCCATATTTGCAGGCCCTCCCATGACGATCCTATGTCTACACCAGGAAAGACATTGAGGTCAACACTATGGATAATGATGATATAACTGAGTCAGCACATGGGTCAGCATGTTTCTTCATGGCTTAAGCCATTCGAGTTGAGCGGGTGCTGTAGCAGCTGGCGGCATCCTTGTAACGTGGAGTGATTCTATCCACCAATCTTCATCCTGTACGTCTCGGTCTTGCTCTCTCCTTTCCTGTCTTGTCCACCTGTGAACTCCAGCCTTTTCTCTGCTCACTGTCCACACTCCAACCCTTCCCTCTTGCTCTCTCTGCTCTTCTTTTTTCTTACCTTCTTCCTACCAATGATACCCGTGTGGGTGGATCTCAATCTTGCTAGTCACAGCCAGGATTAGCAAGTGGGGCTGCCACTGGGTATGACTAGATCCGGTAGAGTTTTGCTTCTTTGCCCTCCTTTGTGCTTTGAACACCAGCATCCCTCACCTCTGGGTGCCCCTACACTGCACCAGCATGTGTAACAAGAAACCTTGTGTGCTTGGAAAATCCACTCCAAAGCCAGATATTCATAGAAATGGCTTCAGTGATAATGCCTTAGCATGTGGTCTTTCTAAACTTTCTTCCTTCCTTTCTTCCTTCCTCCCTTCTTTCCTTCCCTCCTTTCTTCCTTTTTTTCTACCATAACCCACATTAAGTATCAATACTCAGTATACACATAATATACACATAAACACCAAGGCAAAAATGATATGGAATATACTGACCTGTATTTACTACTCGTGATATATTCTGATATTTTCTATTCTGTTCTATTTTATTTTTAAAAATTATTTGTCTCTATTCACTAAATTGATTTCATGAATGGTTATGACCACCAAAAACATTTCCTTAACTCACAGCAGAAACTCTGGTGGTAATGTGATAAACTTGTTGATAAGCCTTAGAGGGTGGTTAAGCCTGAACAAAATGGCAGCCAACGCAGATTGGAAGGGGTTTCTGTGTGTGACTTTTTGTGCATTTTTCCCCTAAAAAAAAAAAGAGGAGTGAGAAAATATGAATGTTACATCTGATATGATCCTAGTAATTTTAGGGAATCTTTTCGAGACAGCAAGTGTATTTAAGAAACACCATTAGAGTCAATTTATTGATTGCACTTTTATGTTTAGCTCTTTAGAGCCCATTAAATGCATCTGTTTGACACTTCATTTGGTAGCTGTGCTACTTCTTTAAGAACTGGGAATGGCAGATTATCTGTGAGGACCATTTTTATACTACTGGACTGTGGTCACAATGTGTTGACTTTCTTGTTGATAACAAGTTGCTATCAACTGTAAGCACTTTTACAGCCTGTACCATGCAAAGGCCATACATATAAAGTCCATAGAATGTATGAGGATGCTGTGATATTTAGGAAAACCCTGTATAAACTACAAAGCAGTAGGCACATATAGAATACCATTATTGCACATTTGTAAGAGGAGAAACTCTCGCCTGAGAAATCACTCATTGCTGCTATTTAAATATGCCTCCCAAAGTTCATGTAATTGCCATTGGGACAGTGTTAAGAGGCGGGGCCTCTAAGTCCTGTGAACTCTGTCCTCATGCATGGGTTACTGTAGTTATCATGGGGTTTCTTTCTGTCTCATGTGCTCACTTCTGCTTTCTACTCTTTAGCCATGGGAAAGTGCCAGATGCTGGTACTCTGCTCTAGGACTTTCTGGTCTCCAGAACTATGAACAGAATATGTTTATTTTCTTATAAATTACCCACCTATAGTATTCTGTCACATTGACAGGAAACGGACTAATACACTCATGAATTTTGATCCCTAATTGATTTTAATGTTTCTTAGTGGTGCTGAGTTCTAGAAATGTTCCCCCCACACTCTAATGGATACACACACACACACACACACACACACACACACACACACACACACACACATGCACGCATAGATATGCACATATGCATTTGATTTTTAAGCCTACATTCAATGCAATGCAAACTGGTTAATTATCCACAAGCCCTATTCTCTCCCATATAAGATATATTAGAGAATAGGTTTTAGTCTACTTAGAGCTATATTTATAGTGTGTTATAGCCAGCGGTAGCCATTGAACAAGAAATATGTTGACTGGGGTAATACAGCCTTAGAAGCTAAGACAGGGTTTTGGAAAGAGAGACTCCAAGTGCAGTTGTACCTCCCACCAGCTCTGTGAACTTGGGTGGGTCATGTAAACTTCTAAGGTCTGGTGTTCCTCATCTGTAAATGGGGATAATATTATTCACCTCACAAAAATGTTATAGGATTGAGTTTATCTCTACCCATTCAGTTAATTTCATAATTCACTAGTGGGTCACGACCACCAAAAACACAGCCTTAATCCACAACAGAAACTCTGATATTAAGAATCACAGAGCTGGGGGCAGTGGCTTGTGCATGTAGTCCCAGCTACTCAGGAGGCTGGTGCAGGGGCAACACCATAGCCTAGGAGTTCAAAGCTTCAATGAGCTATGATCGCACCACTGCACTCCAGCCTGGGTGACAGAGTAAGACTCTGTGTCTAGAAAAAAAAGGAATAAATAAATAAATAAAACTGATTTACAATTTAAAAAGAAAAGAATCAAATGACAAACTTGCAGTGTGAGTGTGTGCAATGTGATATACCTGGCAATACCTCCAAAAATGGTAGCTTAGCAACAGTAACTAATGATAATCATGACATGTTCATCTCATTGCACTTCACTGTGAATAAATGCAAAGACCTAGGACCTGGCACTTCTTGCTTTATCTTTAGTGTTGGAGCCTCTTTGCACTGCTTCCCAAACTCACAAGTACCCCTGGAAACAGGCTGTGGTGGCTAAATTGTGGACTACTATGGCACACAACAAGTTTCTCAATTTCTGAGGGGTGTGAGGTCGGGGCTTGTCTCTCTCCTCTTGCTAAAAAAACTTCATAAAAAATAAATACACTGGAAAGTAATGACAGGAAACTTTACAAAATCAAAAGAGGATGTCAGGAAGAGCAGGATGTGAGGTTGTTTTCATTTCCTTCAGGGTTTTTCTTATTAATCAATATATATTTAGAACTTCAAAAAACAGAAAACTTCACTGCTCCTTCTCCTTACGATCGACTCTATCTATTAAAAAAAAAACTGTGACCAAAAAAAAAAAAGAGCCAGGTTAATGCTTTCTGTATTATACTTTCCAGCTGCAATTACATTTCTAATCCTACATTGTCAGGCCTCTGAGTAGTCACTTGTCACACTCGTTCTAATTTACTTATAAAAACTGTTGCATTCCTGGGCATTGCATACCCACATGGAAAAGGGATAACAGGAGAGTACCTTGAAGTTCCAATGGACAAGGAAAGTTTGTGTTTAAAAAAAAACATCTGGAGTATTACTTCTTTCCCAGAAGACAACTTTTAAACGCAGGAACCTGCAAATGCTCCAAACTGGAAGCTCACATCCCCTTTCAAGAGCTGAGGCTGCCCAAAAGTCAGTGCTTAAAGTCCCTCAGTGTTCTCTGAGCTTCCACACACCGGAAAGAAGCCTGTACCTGTGGCCTCCTTTCCGTGGGCCAGGATCTGCATCCTGTGGTTGTTACTGAGTGGCACATCTCCTCTCCAGCACTGAAACAGTTTATTGGCAAACACATTTCTAGAGTTCCTATTTGGCTGGAAGCCAAAATAAACAGCCCAAAAAAAAAAAAAAAAAAGTTTTGCAGTCCTCTGCTTTGCTGAACAGTTAGGTGTGTAAAGTTGTGGGTGGGATTCTTTTTATTACTGTATTTGACTTATTAACACCTTGAGACTAGAAGAATGGAGTGTCATCCATCCTTTAAAAGTTTACGATCTGAATCAAACAATTCAAAAGGCCATAATTTAGTTCCAGTCAAGGAAGTTCAATTCAAGAGACGGGAAGTTGCTTCACATTAAAAGCAGCCTCTCTTTTACTAGTTAATAAAATTCCCTATGAAAATATTTATGGTGGACATATGTTGTTTTCATCTACCCAGCATTCCTTCCTTTAAGAAACCACTGCTCCCCCCTTGCACAGGGTTTTAGGGGGCTGCCAATCATTGTCCCCCACCCGACTCTAGCCGCACTGGCAGCACAGGACACAGGTCTGGCCAGTCCTCAAATTACCCATTCCTGAAGTGAATGTGCGGCTGTTGAGCCAGAGATGCTGCTTCTCCCTGAGCTGCTGAGCTGAGCAGGAGATCTCAGCTCTCCCAGGCCATCTCATCAGCCCATGTGGGGAAGATGGAGGAAGCCCGACCCCAGAAGTAGGAATGACAGAGAAGCCAGAGGAGGAGGAGAGAAAGAGGGAGAGTGGAAAAGAAAGGGAGAGGAGAGAGAAGAGGAATGTGATTTAACCTCTGTGGAGCTATGATTGCAGCTAACTGATTCCTGAACTTCCTAGATGCTTGAGTCAATCCATTTCCATCCCTGTTCAAGCTAGTTTAAATGAGAGTGCTGTAAGGGAGATAGGCTGAAGTAATAAAGTAGCTGGTGAGAAAGGCTGAAGTAATAAAGTAGCTGGTGTTCATTCACTCATTCAATAAATATGTATTGCATAGCTATTATACGCCAAGCAGTAAATGAGTATACAGCAGTTGTGGAAAGACATAATCCTTGCCCTCGCTGAGTTTACAGCCTGGTTGGGGAAATAAACACACATGCACGCATACACACATGCGCACACACACATTCTTTCTTCATGCTGTTAGGTAAAGAGTAGAGTACTGAGAAATAGCATCAGAAGAGAATGAGAGCACGATATTTATGGTATCATTCAAATAATAACCTAGAGAATGAAACACGTGGACAGTGGCTTGGGAGCACAAGTTTAAAAATCTGAGATATGTGGCAGCATGGGGGAAACAGAGCAAACATCCTTCACAGTTGGGCGACCAGGATCCTCATCCTTGCTTCATCAAACACTGCACAGACGGCTGGGTGTGGTGGCTCTTGCCTATAATCACAGCACTTTGGGAGGCAGAGGTGGGAGGATTGCTTGAACTCAGGAGTTTGAGATCAGCCTGGGCAACATAGTGAAACCTGTCTCTACAAAAACAAAAAAAAAATTAGCTGCATATTATGGAGTATGCCTGTAGTCCCAGTTACTCAGGCTGAGGCAGGAGGATTGCCTGAGCCCAGGAGGCTGAGGCTACGAGGAGCTGTGGTTGTACCACTGTCCTCCAGCCTGGGCAACAGAGTGAGACTCCAACTCAAAAGGAAAAAAAAAAAAAGAGAGAAAGACACTGCACAAACTTTCCTCATTAGCAAAGAGGTAATAGCTGTCTTTATTTCTTCAGGGTTATAATGAAAATGAAATAATAAAATGTGCCTGATGCACATTTGAAAAGAAGAGTTTGATATAAAATCCAGTGTACATGTTGTGGGAAGACTAACAGGACAACCTGATGCACCAGTTCAGAAGCCTGGATACTGTCCTACAGTTAGGGAGATATTACAGGGGCCAAAATAGGAAAAACTGACGGTTAATGCCCACTAATGGTGGCGGGGAGAATTTTTTGCATATACACAGGACAGCATACTCTTTATTTATTTATTTATTTTTCCTTTGATGTGTTGATGAGTACATTGTAGCCAAGGCAGTTGTTCTCAATGATGTTTAAGACAGCAATTTTTTAAACCACTTAAAACATTTTACTTTTCATTTTCCAAGTAGCTTTTGTGCCTTCTTTACAGGACATGTTAGGTCATTTTTAAAGGAAAATAGCAAAGAAGACATCATCATTTTTCTGACTTGGGAAAATCCAATTATAAAATAATACACAAATATTGTGAAAAGTTCAAACAGTGTGGAAGACAATAAAGTGAAAAATCTCTCTTCCACCTACCTGCACTCTCTTTGCCCAGAGATAACTAATCTTAATAGTTTACTCTGAATTCTTCCACAGTTTTTAAAAAATCTGCATATTGAAATTGAATCTTGAAAGTTGAGTAGTAGTCTTTTGGCAGTCAACAAAAGGAAGGGTTTGTGGAATTCTCTTACCAAGTACTGATTGGCACACTGCTACATGGGCAGAGCGACTGGGTGTTTATTGGCGAGCTGCACATGGAACGCCTTGACATGTTGGCACCAACCCAGGATACTAGGATGGTGTCCTTTGGGCTATGCCTGGGCATAAGGTCAAATTGCTTTTACCCTTTCAAAGCCTGCATATCTTTCTCATTTACAACCTCATTGGGTTCTTTCTTTGTTCCACTGGTATGATCACTTAGCTTCCATCTTTCTGCCACTGCTGTGTACTGAGGATGTCATCTGGCACATAGAGACCCTAACCAATTACACAAAAAGGCCACCAAACGACTGCCACATGGGTGTTTTGTAGTCAAATCGTAAAGTTTATCTCAAAAGAAAGGCTGGCCTACAGAATTGTATGACTTTAGAGATGTCCAGTGCCCAAGGGAAGACCTGTACTATCATAAGTAGGGATCATAGTGTTTATACCCCAGATGAGTCCGATATCATCACTAAATTAATGACTGATATGAAAACCCAAATAATTAACCTTTCAACCCCAACACTTTTTGCAAATGAATGGCTAAACAGCTGGTTTGGATGTGGGGGAACTTGGTAGCAGAAGTTGTTATTTATTCTCAGAATTATAATGATTTGTTGTGATTTTGTCTTCACTGCTGCTTCTGTAGCATTTATTCATAATGGAGTCAATGCACAACAGACAAAAACTAATGTGATGATCACTCAGATAATTGCCTCAGTTAAGGCCAGGCATGATAGCTCATGCCTGTAATCTCAGCACTTTGGAAAGCTGAGACAGGAGGATTGCTTGAGCCCAAGAGTTGGAGACCAGCATAGGCTGCATAGCAAGACCCTATCTCTACAAAAAAATTTAAAAATTATCCTGGCATGATGGTATGTGCCTACAGTCCCAGCTGCTCTACTTGGGAGACTGAGGCAGAAGGATCACTTGAGCCCAGGAGGTTGAGGTTCTCGTGAGCTGTGATCGTGCCATTGCACTATAGCCTGGGCAACAGAGTAAGACCCTGACTTAAAAAAAAAATCATTAATTAAAGATACAACCATGTGGCCTAACACAGGTCATAAAGTCATTTCCTTCATGTTGCTTTAAATTTGGTCTATACCCCATCAACTTTATAGCCTGACAAATTCCCTCACTGTGGAACATTAGGAATGTGTCCTTTTAGTAACATAGGACTAAGCTCCTGCACATAAAAGGAGTCCAAACTGTTTGAGTTACTCTACAACATTTTCTCCAAAAGATCTTGATGAAAAGGGGGAAAGGTGACATTCAATAATTCAAACTTACAACTGTTGGAACTTTAAATTATTCTGAGCCACGAGAGAAGTGTGGCTATGACCTGAGTGGCACAGCATACAGCTGCAACTTCTGTCTTTTTTTTTTTTTTTTACTGTAAATGATTAAGAAGGTCAAATGGCACCAGAGATAAAACCCCCTGAGGCCACCACCATAAGGTAATCTTCCTTGAAATGTAGCATTTTGTAACCAGTCAGATTGCTATAGCACATGTACTGGTCTCCTATGAAAAATGCAATTCTGTCAAAATGTCTCTGTTCTGTCTGTGGATGTGACACCTTAACTTCCCCACTTTAAAACACTAATCTCATGCACTTGGAGTCAGTGTTCCCGGTGGCCATTCTCGAGCTTTATGCTCAAATAAATTCCATACTTAATCATATTTTCTGAATCTCATTATTTAAGGTCAACAAGTTTGTTTCCACAAATGGAGGAGTGACATGAGTGTGCACTGTCATGAGAATATTAATTTCTAGTCCACATGTATACAGTCTTCTTCTAAATTAAGTATAATTTGGCCTGAAATCACATTGGCCATCAAGCAAAAATATCCCATTGTATTCATTTGAGAAGCTTTCTCTGCCTTTCCATAGGCCAAAACAGGCATCCCAGGCTTATGTTGGTTCAAAAAAATGGGATAGAGATGTGTGTTTACTTCTTTGACCGCTTGCTGCCCTCTCCCACTTGGGCACCACCTTTGGGGGAAGACTCTGTGGCCCACTCCATCTGTAGCAGGTGCCATCAGGGATTCTCAGTCTTCACCTAGGAAGAGTCCTCCCTTAAGCTCCTCCTTGTCTAGAAGATCCTACAATACTGGCTGTTTCTGAAGAAAGACATTAGTATGCTAGTCTTTTTTTTTTTAATTCCTTCACAATCTTTTTTTATAAAAAGGAAGACAATAGGCATTAAGCAGCATGACTCACTGGGAAAACCAGTATTTCAGCCAGGGAGAGGGTTCATTGAAGGATGGAAAATACAGAAGAGAATGGCCGGGGGCATGAGCAGCCGGTTGGAAGAGTTTGTATGCTCTTCTGATAACTTCGCATTTATCTAGGCATTGAGGGGAGGAAGTCATTGAAAGCTTTTTTTAAAAAATAAGAATATTTTTTATTTTAGTTCTTACATGAGCTTTCTAATACTCCCATATGTAGTTTAAAAAGTTTTTACCATCGGTTTTAGAGATGTACAAGAGAATCATAAATCATTAAAGGCTTTAAACAGAGCAGTAGAATTAAATTGTCCTCTGAAGAATAATCTCTGGGGTAGTAGGGAGAGTGGGCCAGGGGGAGTAAGACAGTGATGCCAACTGGAGATCACAGCGGTGGCTTAAGGAGGAGATGTCATGAGCCCAGGAGCTTCGTCCCCTCTCAGATCTGAGAGAGTCTACAATCTCCTACCATAAGAGACAAAGAGGCCTGCTACAGACACTTCTAGGCTTATTTGTAGCTGTAGTTAGGACTCAACATGATGACAGTTCACACGGTCAATGCTGGGAGAGGCAGCAGCAACAATGACCCACCAGGCTGACCCACGGCCAACAGTGATGCCCACCCACAGCACAACATCCTGGGTGTGCGGGACAGTGGCTGTGCCTTCAAAGTGGTGGTTCCCTGGGTGGTGCTTGGCTAGGGTTCTGGATGTCTGACCTGCCTTCACTCCTGCCCGTTTCCCAAGCCAAGGCTTCAGCTCTTGTGGTAATTTTCAGCCAGTCTTTAAAATAATTCTGTGAGGAAATAAGGCAGGTGTTATTATTTTCATTACGATGAAGGAAATGAAACTAAAAGGTTAGGTGACTTGCTTAAAATCAAAAGCTACCAAGTGGCACACCCAGGGTTGGAACCAAATCTTTGTACTCTTCACACGACTTTTTTGCTTGTCAAACTTGGTAGCTCATAATGCCTGACATGTATGGCAAAATGAAGGGACATGCTGGGAGCCATTGCTTACACCTGGCACAGGTTTCAAGAGTTATGTAGAAGGCTTATTAAAAATTAAGTTATTTAAAACAATATATAATGGACTAAAATGCAAATCTAGGTGGAACTAGCAGGTTAAATAAATTTTATCTTGGTAGGTGATAAGCATCTAGGTTCCCCAGGGATATAAAATGATTCATTTTGTAGTGTGTACTTTGGTAAAAAATGTGTAAGTCCTGAAATGAAGCATTAGCCAATCCCTAGGCTAGTGTTGCTATTAGCTAAACACCCCAGTACACTTTAGTAAACCTCATATTTAACCTCACATATCTGATCTATGAGTTCATAGGTAATGGCTTCACTCATTTACATTCTTAAAGTCCAGAAGTCCAGAACTTCTTAATAAATGTGCAATGAAATTTATTTGACTAAAGACTGGTAGAGGCACAGACAATTAATGCTGCTAAAACATATAAAACACTGTTAAATATGTTTCTGAAAAAGAGATAAAATGTGAGATGTCTTTTCCATATCTGCATATTTTGCTGAAAGGACTATTTTGTCATCTGGATAGAATTATATACAATGACTTCATAGTGAGGAAACAAACTCATGAGTCAATGAAAGGGTAAAGTAGATATGAATCATAATCATCCTAAATTATAGTTATTAAAATTCTATAAATTCAAAACACTTTAATTCTATAGTACTTGGGCAATGAGTCCATTTCAAACAGCATTGGCCAGATAGTATTATTTTCAGGACGTTGTAAATATACTAGGGTCCATCTTACCATAAAATGTTTCTCTAGATTTCTATTACATGCATCCATTTATTTGTTCTGTTCATTCAGTAATTAAGTCTTGAGGCAAAGATAAATGCCACAGTGATATGTAAAAAAGGAATTATAATATGGTGTGATGTATAGTAATAGAAATACTACAAGGCACAGTGTAAAGATCATGAATACACTTCATCTGCAGGCTTCCTTGCAGGCTGATTCTTACACTGGATCTTGAAGGGCGAATATGAGACTGACAGTGGACAGATATGTGAAAATTTAGCAGAGGACAGTGTTTTAGATGGATGGAGCTGCATGTGCAAAGGCACGGAGCAGAAAATAGCTGGACAAGTTAAAAGAATTCCACCATTTTTGTGTTTATAGATCCTAACTTTGAAACACTGTGGTGGGAGATGAAGTTAAGCAAGCAGGGGACAGATCATGAAGGACTTTAAATAATCATGCAGCTCAGGATGATGGCTCTCACCTGTCATCCCAGCACTTTGGGAGGCAGAGCTGGGAGGATTGCTAGAGCACAGGAGTTCAAGACTAGCCTGGTCAACATAGCAAGACCTAATCTCTGAGAAAAATTAAAAAAAAAAAAATAACTGGGCATGACACCTGTAGTCCCAACTAGTTGGGACGCTGAGGTGGAAGGATCGCCTGAGCCCAGGAAGTTGAGGCTGTGATGAGCTATGATTTTACCACTGCACTCCAACCTGGATGACAGAGGGATACACTGACTCAAAACAAAACACAACACAACAAAACAAAAAACCTATACGGGCTTGATATTTATTGTTGTTGTTATTATTATTATTGTTATTTTAGACTGGGTCTTACTGTCATCTAGGTCAGAGTACAGGAGCGCAATCATAGCTCACTAATGCATCAGGCTCAAGGGATTCTCCCACCTCAGTTCCCCAAGTAGTGACACCAAGTTTCCCAAGTAGTAGCCACTACACCTGGTGAATTTAGACAATTTTTTAAGAGACTGGGTTGGTCTCACTATGTTGTCCAGGCTGGTCTTGAACTCCTGACCTGTGGTGATCTTCCTGCCTCAGCCTCCGGAGTCACTGGGACTAAAGTCACAAGTCATAGTGCCTGGCTTGATTAGGCTTGAGTTAATGGACATGAGGAATACAGTAAAGAATTTCAGACAAGAGCATATGAAGAGAATATTTACCCTTTGGAAAAATGACTATGAAGGTAGCGTTCAGAATAACTTGAAGAGGAAAGAGACAAATGCAGAGTCCAGGTGAGAATAATGAAAACATGAAAATGGAGATGAAGAGATGAGAAAATACATGCTAAACCACTAGATAATGGAAGCACAGAAACTGATAACAAATTGAATGTGAAGAATAAGATGACTTAGACAACTGGGTGATCATCAAACCAAAAAACAAATAGAAAATAAGAAATAGGAAATAAGAAAGACAAGATTTGGTGAAGACTAAAAATAAACTCCGTTTCTGCAAGATTGTGGTTGAGTTGTCAGTGAACTAAGTGAGCAAGCCTAAGTACAGGCGACGGTAGGCTGAGAAGAGGTGACTGGCTGCACTAATTGAAATCACTGTTCACACAGCAATAATGACAGCTGTGCAGTGAACAAGCTTGTCTGGTAGAAAAGCATGTGCTAAAGAAGTATTGTGTATATGCCTGAAGTCTCATTGGTAGTTATCACGTCAGTGTCAGTAATAATGATTGGCATATTTCCTTCTTCACACCTAGAAATATACATTGTGATGTGGGAGAAGGATGGACTGGGAGGCAGGAGGCTTGTCCTCCAATCCTGGCTCTCTTGGGAGCCTGCACAATGTTGTTGGGCAAGTAATTTTACCATCTCTACTTTGGCTACTTTACCTGTGAATTGACGTGGGTGGAGTACATGAGCTCTGACACTCTGCAATTCTTTAACCATTCTTAGATCTCATGATTTTCATTTCTCCCCACTGGACACTGATGAAGCTGCCAGCGAAACCTGAAGTAACTGGAAAATAGGCATCAAGAGAGAAATTTGGCCTAGGAAGAGCCACAAACCTTGCAATTTTCCCCTGAATAATGGAAACCTGACTTTGAAAAATATTTTTGCTATAGTTTGGAAGCAGTTATTGTAGACTATTCTGAAAATGTAGTACTTTTTATTGAAAAGGAATGATACTTGGTCACAAATATTTGGGTTTTGATTGGATAGCCTTTTGCATCCAAATTTTTTGGAAAATAACTATATAAGCTTGACCCATTTAAAAGCCACCCACTTACAACTTCAATGCAGTAGGGATTATATAATAGATCTGATAATATGTGTCCCTTCTGGCCCATTATGACTGCCTACAGACAATATAGGAATGGAAAACATTTATTGTAATTATACTGCATTAAAATTGTATGTCCTTGTGATCACAGGCAGTTCAGATAATTGTGCAGGAAGACCTTACTGATACAGCACCTCATAGGTGCTGAGCTGCCCCAAACCAAATACATGAAAAGCTTTTCCTCTGACTTCCCCCAAATGTGAGGTACAGTGGGCTGTGACTACCAAAGAAACAGACCATAGTTCAACTGACAAACCAGACACCTGTGGAAGAGACATACTGTGTTGTAGCTTATGAAAGGAACAGTTTTTGTGAAATTATTTTGTAGCTTTGGTTGAGCCAAGGTCCAGCAGTACTCTTATACTTAGCCTCTGAATTATAACTATTCCCTCAACACCAGGAAGAATAGCTTACTGTGAGAAGCCCCGAGTACACTGTGGCTTATAGAAGTCATGGAACCAAATACCTCAGAACACACGACTTTGCATTGTAAAGAGAAACCTGGGCAAAAGAGTAAGATTTGTTTAACTTAATCAGAGTTTTTGAAAATATTTAAAAATCAAGAGAATAGTAAAAGGGGTTAGAGAAAGAGTTAATAAGCAGAAATTAACACATATAAACAGACAGTAACAAGAAACAGATAGAATGGAGGAGAATTCAAATGCAACAAAAATGATATATAACATCCTGGAATAAATGTAACAAGTGTACAGCACCTACATGAAGAAAAATGTAAAACATTACTACAAGATGTGGAAAATACTTGGAACAAATGCAAGGCTTGTATCGTGGAAGGAGAGTCAAGATACACTACTCAGTGAAATAAAGGGCAGAACAGTATGTGAAGTATCCTACTTTTTATATTTAAAAAAAGAGAAGGCCGGGTGTAGTCGCAGCACTTTGGGAGGCTGAAGCAAGAGGATTGCCTGAGCCCGAGGGTTCGAGACCAGCCTGGGCAACATGATGAGACCTCGTCTCTACAATAAATCAAAAAAATTAGCCGGGCATGGTAGCATGCGCCTGTAGTTCTGGCTACTTGGAAGGTTGAGGTCGAAGTTTCGCCAGAGTCCTGCAGGTCGACGCAGGGGTGGTCATGAGTATGCCACTGCACTCCAGTCTGGGTGACGGAGTGAGACTGTAACTCAAAAAAAGGGGGGGGGGCATGAAAAGTGAGCAGAAAAGAGCCCAGAATGCAAGAGAATTTTCATCACAGAGCACTACCCTGTTTGATTTTACAGCTACAACATCCATGCTGTGGTTGTACTATAATTTATTTAAATTAGATTTCTGTTGATGATATTCAGGTCGTTTCCAGTCATTTGCTAGAATAATCAACCTGCAATTAATCACATAAATGATTACCTTTTCAAAAAACTGAATTTTAAAACATAAATAATACTTTCAACCAAAAAAAAAAAATCCAGAGATTAAAAAGCAAACACTTTCAAATGATAACTGACAGGAACAGTAAGTATGTCAGCAGCAACCAGGATGGACTATAGAGAACAGAGCTGTTTACTCTGGGAGTCAAGAGAAATGCTTTTAGCTGTAAATAAGAAAAAAGCCAACATGTAGTGACTTAAGCAAAGAGGGTCTTCCTTTCGCTCTTACAACAAGAGTTCTAGAGGGAGGTGGCTCCCGGATTGAGTCAGTGGCTCAGTGATGTTGGAGCCACCAGGCCCGCAGTTCTCCTGGCCTGTCCTTAATGGCTGTAAGATGACACCACCATTCCAGGCATCTCGTCCTTATTAACGCTAGGAGGGAGAAAGGAAGAGGAAGCAGCAGGACCCTGAGCCACTTTATCAAGAGTGGAGCCTTTCCAAACAGCCCCCGAGGCCTCCTGCATCTCATTGACCAGTACTACCACTTGACCACTGTCCATTCCTAGCAGCAGGGCAGAAGGGGGGTTGGGAATGTCTGTTGTGTTCACGAGAAAACCAGGGACTTCCACACCTCATTTTCTGGGCACTACACAGCATCTGTGACTCCCATATGACCAGAGGGAGAGGAAAGCCCAATAATGACAAAGATTCAGTGTCCACCACCCAGTGAGACAACATGGGATTGGGATACATGGTAAAGACACCAACTTGAGAAAAATTAGAAACATACTTTTTAAAAAAACAACAACACAAGAAAGGGTAAAAGGTGACATTTCTTGCACTTCAGTTTGTGGTTATGAATTGGCTACCTTATGCAGAGGCCTCAGTGACCTTCTTCCTCTCCTTTTTTTTTGAGTTGGAATCTCACTCTTGTTGCCCAGGCTGGAGTGAGTGGCATGCTCACGGCCACAGCAGCCTCGACCTGCTGGACTCAGGCGATCCTTCTGCCTCAGCCTTCCAAGTAGATGGAACTATAGACGCATGCCACCACGACTGGCTAGTTTTTGTGATTTATTGTAGAGATGAGGAGGTCTCACCAAGTTACCCAGGCTGGTCTCGAACCCTCAGACTGAGACAATCCTCTCATCTAGGGCTCCCAAAGTGCTGGGATTACAGGCTGAGTCACAGCACCCACCCTCTTTCTCTCCTTACCGATGAGTCATCGTTAAACAAAGTGAAGGAAAAAAAAAAAGCAAGAAGCAGTAGCAGATGCTCTCCAGCAAGCAGTTACCAAACCTGTTCACCTTGAATCTGAGAGCTCAGTCCATGGACATTTCAGATACTGGCAATGAACACAAGAGTCAACTTATGAGATACATTGGGCAACATAACTGAAACTTAGTCACAGACTTTAAAATTTGTGATGCAGCTGGCTGGATGTGGACTCTCTCCAAACCTCCATTAATTGAATAATGCCTGTATGTTAAATGTCAGACGTGAGACATTCTCTGTCGGATGCAGTCGATTCCACTCAACCCTAATCCTACTTGGGAGAAGCCCATCCATCCTAATTCCTGTGCACGCTGTATGTACTTTTGGATTTGATCTTCACTTTGTGTTTAATTGTTGTCTCTGAGCCCTGGCTTGGGATGCCTTTCTTCTTGTTTCTCTCCTCTGCATCTATTTCTCTTAGAGTGTTATCTCGAGGTACGTTGCTGTCTCCTCAGTTGGCTGTCTTCTCTCCCAGGTGACATACTGATGCCAGCCTGAGGAATGGCAGCAGAACGCAGGAGCAGATAAACAAGCTGCTGCCTGCTACAGAGATAGGTTGTTAACTTCAGATCAGCAGATGCAATTCATCCCTTATCTCTTTCAAACCTAATATAAGGAAGTCATTTCCCGATGGCAACCACCTGTTAGCTGGAATCTTGACGGATGAGATTGATGGGGGCCTTTGAACTCTTTCCAGGGAATTATCCCAACAAGGATACAGTGTTTTCTACATCCTGGCCATATTGTTAATATTGATAACACCATATCTATAAGGTGTTTGGGGTTTCTAACATGAAGGATGTTACAGAAGTTGAATGAACTCATCTGGTGAGACATAAGGCAAATATGGGGAGTACTGAGTACATCGTGGGGCTGAGAGCTCTCAGACCTGTGAACTTCTGCTCACTCACATGTCATTAAGACAGTGGTCTACATTTATGGAACATGGTTTCTCTCAAGGGAAAAGGATGGGTCGTTTGTTCTCCACATGTATGCCTGGGGGTACTATCCAGAGTAGATTTGCCACAAAGCCAATGAAGCTTACACTTCAGAGCCTCTCTCTTACATCAGAATTCTGTATCGCTAATCTTATATTTTGTAATATCATATTATTATTGTTTTGGTAGAGATAGGGTCTCATTCTGTCACCCAGTGATCCTCTCACCTCAACCTCCTGAGTAGCTAGGACTACAGGCACGTGCCAGTAGCCCCAGCTAATTTAAAAAATTTTTTGTGAAGATAGGCTCTCACTGTGTTGCTCAGGCTAGTCTTGGACTTTTGACCGCAAGTGATCCTCCTGTTTTAGCCTCTCACAGTCCTGGGGGTTATAAGCATAAGGCACTACTATTGCCTCTGATATTATTGTTCTTAAAGACAGCCCCCCAGATTGCTAAGTTTCAGGAGTCACAAAATTTGGATCCATATCTGATCCAACATATGTACAACATAGCTTTTCATTTCTAACTTTTAGTTGTATCCAGTGCTTTATTGGAAATGAGCAAGTTCATTAGTGGTATCATTCAAAAAAATTATTTTATTTGTTTCTCTGGCTTTATGGTTAGTTTTGTAGTTAAATCTAACCATTTGGAGGCATTTTCATATAACCCAGTCGAAAGCAATTTGACAATAACTTTTAAAGTCATAAACATATTTGTACAGTTGTAAGATGCCATATCTACAAAACTATTTGATAGGCAAAGATTGGAAACATTCTAAAAGCTCATCAATAAAAAATTAGTTAAATATATTGTAATGCGTCCATGTGAACACTGGGCAGCTGTTAAGAAAATGAGGAAGTTCTTCATGCACTGACATGGAAAGACTTCCAAGGTATCGTTAAATATAGATGGGTGCATCTGATATGCTGTGTAGTGCAATAAAAGACTGGAGGGGTGATTTTAGATTTACAATTGATTGTATTTGCATAAAGTAATATTGAAAGGATACAAGAAAAGGCTAATAAAAGAGATTCCCTATGGTAGTGTGGGAATGGGCCTGGGAATGGGATGAGGGAGAAGTGTTAGTGGAAATGAGACTTTTTTATAGTTGTATGTATTCTATATATAAAACCATGGGAATGTATTACCTATTCAAAACTAAGAAAGAAACTAAGAAAGAAACAAGAAGCTGTTTGAACACTTTTCTCTCATTTCAAAGTATCTATAGTCTTCTGACCCTAAACATATACAGATTACTCTAAGGATTTCATGAAGCTTCTGCCACAGTGGGACTCTTACCCTTCTCTTAACCTCAGTGGCACTGCCATCAGCTTCTTTTAGGATGCGTTGCTCTTCACCATGTGATAACTGCTCACAGATGTTGTCTTCAAGGCGGCCTTCCACTCACCACCCACTGTTCCTGCTCTCACCTTTGACAACATTCACGGTTGCTTTTCTCAGTGTCTTGAACAAGCTTCATCCCCTCCCACAGATGCTTCCCTGACCTCCTTGACTTGATTGGGTGACCATGCTGTTCTTTTCTATCCCTGGACAGGTCTTTTCACAACACTTGTCTCACTTGTTATTGCTTATAAAGTCTGCCTTTTCTACTCAAGAGTCTAGATAAAAAGCTCCACTCTGGCCTGGGCTGCATTTTTACTGTCTACTTTGGTGTTCCTGATGCTTAATAGAGTGCCTAGCAAGGGTTAGCAAGTATGCACTGACTGAGAAACCATCTTCCCATCTGCAGCCCATAGACTACAAAGGATGACACTGCACAGTGGATTCTTTTTTTTTTTTTTGAGTTGGAGTCTCACTCGGTCACCCAGACTGGAGTGCAGTGGCCGCTCCCGGCCACCGCAGCCTTGCCTGCTGGGCTCTGGTGATCCTTCCGCCTCAGCCTTCTGAGTAGCTGGAATTACAGGCATGCGCTACCATGCCCAGCTGATTTTTTTTTTTTTTTATTGTAGAGATGAGGTCTCACTGCCCACAGTGGATTCTTAAAGGGTTTAAATACAGGCATTGCCCCTCACCACACCAGCTCTGGAATATTTCCGTTTTAGCCCCTCTGGCCTTCAGAGGTCTCACCTTCATTCAATCTGTCATTGATGCTGTCATTCAATAAATATTTCCTGAGTGCCAATGATGTGCCTCTGTTCTTGGAACTATGGATACAGGGGTGCACAAGACAGAAAAGTACTCACCATTTGAAAACTCACTTTGCTTGGAGTGGGAAGAAGTTGGGGTGCGGAGGCATAGGGACATGCATAAGTCAAATAAATAAAAACTTCAGGTAATGCTAATGGCCAAGCAACAGGGTGGCTGGTTAAGAGAGGCAGGAAGGGCCTCTCCAAAGAGATCATATCTGAACTGAGTTTTTAATGTAGATTCAATGAGATAATACCTGCAAATGTCTTAGAATTGGGTCTGGCATATAATTAATGTCACAAATGATAAGTATTACTATTTATAAAAACTTGTTAAAAATGAACTGGGTATAAGTGAAAATATAAACGGAATGTTTTTTATATATAGAATGTTCCAATTGCAACACTTGTATTTATTTAGTGAGAAGGCATATATATGTATGTGTGCCTTATTTGAGTCAGTAAGCTATTTTCTGGCTGAAATAATCTACTTTTTTTGGTTCGAAATAGTTAATGCCCTCTTAAGTACAATTTATACTTTGAGAGTGATTCAGTTACTTACAGCATCTGTCTAACACTGTACTCAGAGGGAAATCATAGGAAGATATTCAGCATTGGTTGTTAATAAGTAGATTCAATGTCCTCTAAGATCTCATGAACCTGCGAGTTCTCACATGTTTGTTAAAGCTAAACTAATGAAGTGGTTGGGTGAGAATCTGAGAGACTGTGGATATCTCAATACAAACCCACTATAGGACTGTAAAAGAAGCATTGGCAGTTCACACCTTCCTGGTATGGAGGTAAAAATCACTGGAGCATGTTGGATGGGCTGTATCATGTGGTGGAGTTTAGAATGACCTCTGTGTTAGGAACTTATTTACTCCCTAGAAATTGTATGAGGTAGGTGACTGTCTTAGGCTGAGCTCCCAGAAGCTGACTCTCAGAAGCAAGAGAGAGAAGTGCAAGAGGTGGGATAGGGGTCTGATTTCCAGGTAAAGTCTCTGCTGTGCTGGAGGCCCCAGGGGAATTCTGGGATGTAAATTTCACCTTGAAGTCTGTCACCATTTGAGATTAGGTAGCAGGACTTTTATAGTCCTGCACTGGTCACTCATTGGCTATGTCCCCAGACAGCTCCAATAGCCCAAGGACAGTCCCCCAGAGAGAGCCACTGGTGAGGGCTGGTCAAGCACATGACACAGGGACTTCCTGCACAGAAAGGATGAATGAGACTCCAGGCGCACATAGCCAGCCTCTACAGTGTTCATGCCCCTAATTTACATAAGAGGAAACCTGACAGAGAGGGCAAGCACCCTGCTAAAGACACCTGCCTAACGGGCAGAGCTGATACAAACCCAGACAGGTTTGACACCACAGTTCCTGCTCACTCTTTTCCACCAAGTGGGCCTCCCTCTCCTGACCACTGGCCATAGATACATGAACATACTCTGTATTTCTATAAATAGACATTCTCACCTAGCTTTCTGAAGCAGGAGATGCTACCAGGAATTGTAGTGAAACGTTATTTTGGGGATCTCCAAAAGATGATTGTCTAACAGAAATATAATGCAAGCCATATATGTAACTTAAATTTTACTAGTGGTCACAGTAAAAAAAAAAAAAAAAGTAAATGAAATAAGAGAAATTAAATTTAATAATATATTTTATTTAACTCAACATATCCAAAATATTATTATTTCAACATGTAATCATTATAAAAATTGTAATGAACTATTTTACATTATTTTTATAGAGTCTTTTTGTGTCTTTTACACTTACAGCACATCTCAATTTGGTTGCAAAATATTTATCAAAAATATTTGGTATGAATTTAGATTTCATAAGATGTACAGTTGAAAAAGTGGAGTCACATAGCCAAGTTGGTTCAAGCATAGTTAAAGTTTTCTATAACTGAATCAAGTGTCATTTAAAAAATTTTAATTAATTAAATATTTAAAAGAACAATTCTAAGTCACACTAGTCACATTTCAAATGCTAAATAGTTTCACAAGGCTAAGAGCTACCATATTGAACAGTAGAGAAAATTTGTCCTATGAAAAGGTACAAGGATGTCTGTGTATACCATCAGAAATCAAACCAGTCAATCAACAAGTAAATATTGAGTAGTCTATCTCATGCAGCACATAGTAGACATGGTGGCAAACAAAACACTCTTGGCCAGGAACAGTTAATCAGGGACTTTACAGTTTTAAAGTTACTCAGAAGGAATGAGAATTGGCTGTGTTCACAGCTTTGGATCAAAGCCACTAAGGAAGAAGGTAGGGCTGACTTCTTTGCTGAACAGCCTACTTGCAATACTTGATTTTTATCTCAGTAGTACACACTACAGGCTGGGCTATGCAGGGAACTGTGTGATCTGGTGAGAAGCTCTACCACAAGAAGAAACACTGACAGGGACCATTTTGACCCTGTATCCTTACCTGTACATGCTAGGAGGGGCTGGAACCCCAGCAAGGTGCTAGGACATGAAAGCACTAAAAAAACCTGGCATACCTGTAAATTCACATGCAGGTTACTGTTCAAAAGAAATTAGCATCTCCAAAAGGCATGTGCAAGAATGTTCATAGTAGCACTATCCGTAATTGCCCCAAACTAGAAATTATCCAAACACACATCAATAGTAGAATTACTTAATAAATAGAATTTTCTGGACTATTCATGCAGTGAAATAGCATACAGCAGGGATAATGAAAAGCCTACAGCTATATCCAACAACATGAATGAATCTCACAAACATCATACTGAGTTAAAAAAAAAGCCAAATACAAAAAAATATATATACATTGGACTCTATTTACATGAAGTTCAAAACAGGCATAATGAATTTTCCATTTAGAAGTGATTTTCATTTAGAAGTCAGGATAGTCATTATACATGTTGAGGAAGGAAGGGGTGAGGACAGAAAGCTGCTCAAGGTGGCCCTGGGGGTGCTGGCATTGCCCTGTTTCTTCATCCTGGTTACACAAGTGTGTTCACTTAATGAAAGTACCTCCTGTGTGTACACTTTTCTGTATGCATGTTAGACTTTATATATTTTAGTAGTAAATTCATTCATTCGTTCCCCTGAAGACCGGCAGTTCTATTGTCCATTCTAGAACTCTGAAGATAAGCTGAGCATGTAGGAAAGTCAAAATCATCATTCCATTCCATGGTTCCATCTTCTTGAAATCCCAACATCTTTCCTGGAGGCAAACTGACAATAGAGGCCAGGATCCATGAAGACAGCAGATGACACCAAAGGACTTTAGTGCTCCCTGAGGTTCCTTTGCCTAGTCTGTCCTTCCTCACCTCAGTCTAATGAAAGTCTAACCTCCTTCAAGTTCCAGTTAATGACACTTCCTCCATGAAGACTTCTTTGATTGTCACAGACAAAAACTACCTCCCCTTCGACATTTGTAGGACACTTTTCGTGGCTACTCATAATTTATTTCCATGTATTATAGTAATTTCTAGAAAGCAGTGCAATGTTGTACTTAAAAACCTGGGCTGTGGAGTCAACCAGGGCTTAAGACCTTCTTCTACCATTTGCTGTGTGACCTGGGGCCAATTGCTTAATCATTGTGCATGCTTTTTCTCAGTAATAGAATGAAGATGACAGCAGTACCTATTCAGTAGGTTATTAATACAATGATTGGAGCTCAGGGTTGGATAGCTGCTGGAACTCAACACAATTTCAGAGAATGCTTCTCACTATTGTTATGTCTACTCCAAAGAATAACAGGTTCCTGTAGGACTTGAAACACAACTTAGGTGACTTGCGGCGACAGGCTCATTGTGCACATCTCACTGAGGCTTGCCTTAGTCCTTTCTCTCTCATTAGCTTGAGCTCCTCCAGAACAGGAGCTCAACTTATGTGTTGTAATATCCCTCATGGTGCTTAACTCTAGGTTCTGGGCTACATAAATGAGTTGTCATGCCATCTTAATAATAGATTGTATCCACTTTCTTCTCATTTAGCAATGCTCAGAGCCATCAAAAGATAACTTCCATAAACGCCCACTCCAGACATCCTTACCTTAGGGCGACTGTCCACAACAGTTTATGCGGGGCTGTCCCAGTTTGGGCACTGAAAGTCCCATGACTCAGGAAAACCCTCTGTCTCACACAAACCAGGAGTGTTGATCACCCACTGCATCTGTCCATACAGGTAGGCTAGCTTACTATTTTTTGTGGGTGAACCACTCATGCTCCTACCCAAAGCCAAGTGCTCATTCCAGTAGGCGTTTTCTCTACCTAACTAGAACTGGGATTTTGAAATTCTCCTTTCTCCTTCCTGCATCATCAATCTTTTCCCCTCTACTGCATCACTCCCATCAGCATGCAAACATGCTGTAATTTTCCTGTTTTTTAAAAAAGAGTGAAAAACAACAAAATATCTTGAACCTACATCTTCCTTAAGCTATAACCCCAATACTTGACTCCCTTTATAACAAGTCTCTAATTCCAAGTCCCCTTTCTCCCATTCTTTGTTGAATCACTTTAATCAGGTTTTTGTCTCCAATTCTCTATAGAACTAGGTCTTGTCACAGTTGCTAATGATCTGAAACTTTCCTAGACTGCAGAATTATAAGAAAAAAACTTCTGTTGTATTAAACCATTATATTTTGTTGTTTTTACAGTAACAAAAGTCAATCCTAGCTTAAGTGACAGAGCTGAAAATTTCCATATTGATATCTTCAGTTTCTCTGCCTCCCTTGTACAACTCAACTGTATGCCAACTGTCTACTGTGTATGTATATCACAGCCACATGGCCAACTGTCTACCACATGTGCACATCACAGCTGTATAGCCAACTGTCTACTGTGTATGCATATCACAATCATATAACCAACTGCATATTGCATGTGCAAGTCACAGCCACATAGCCAACTATCTACCATGTGTGCACATGGCAGTTGTATAGCCTACTGTCTACTATGTATGCACACCATAGCTATAGAGCCAACTGTCTACCTCATGTACATGTCACAGCTGCATAGCCAACTGTCTGCCGCATGTGCATATCATAGCCGTATAGCCAACAACCTAGCATGTCTGCACGTCACAGCCATAGAACCAGCCATCTACTGTGTAGGCAGTGGAATGTCCAGTGAGCATCTCAAACCTAGCAATCAATACTAAACTTGTGATTTCCATCCCTAAGTCATCACCCCTGGCAGAAAACAGCTCTCCCTTCTCTCTACCCAGGCCTTAGGCCATGGAATCATCCCTGATGCCTTTCCTTTTCTTAGAGTCACCTCCAGGCCACCAGGAAAGGCTGTTATCAGCTCCTGCCAGATTATTGCAACAGCTTCCTACTGGTCTAACTGCTTCCTCCCTGGCCCCGCCATAGTCTACTCTCAATATAGAAGACAGAGAACACTCCTCCAAGGACATGGGTCAGTGTCAGTTATTCTGCATAAAACCTCCCACAGTGGCTTCTCACTTCATTCAGAATGAGATCTGGAACCTCACCTCCGTACACAGCCAAATGGCTTTGTTCTGTTATCTGCCAGGCCCCATCCCCTGCAGCCCTCCTCCTCCCTCACACCCCTGGCTACTCAGGTGTCCTGCTCTTCCTCAATCACACTATAGCCACTCCAGCCTTGGCAAACTCTACTTGGGACCCTGCACTGCTGTTCCTCCTGTCCAGATGCCTCTTCCCCAGATAATGGCATGACTCATCTCACTAGTCTCACCTCAAACTTTAAACTCTTTCCTTTGTTTTTTTTCCCCTTTGGCTTTTAAATCATTTATTTATGGGTCTAAGAAATACTTTCCATGCAATAGACACTGTATCAGAAACCTGAAAATGAGTATGAAATGACCTCTGCCCTCAAGAGACTGCTGGAGTCTGTGCTTTACAGGAAGCCTTCCTAGAAGAGGCAGGCCCTGAGTTGTAATTTGGAAAAGAAAAAAAAGAGTCAGCTCTGGGGTGGGGGAAGGAGCTCTTAGGGAGAGAGTAGTTGCATACATGTGTAGATATGAGAGAGGATGACATCATTCAGAGGCTACAAGACTAGCCTTATCTGTTCCCAGAGCCTGGTATGTGCCACAACATGAGCACTAGAGACAGCTCAGCGACACACAGGGGTGGGAAGGAAAGGAGAGAACCAACACTAAACTGTCCATGAGTGTGGCTGGTGCAGGAGTGGAAGCCGAGAGCAGCAAACAGACATGGACACTACAGAGCACAGTCAGTGACAAGTGGAGACAGTCAGAGATGCAGTGAGGAAGAGGGAGAGATGACTGAATGCATGAGCAGGATTCCTCAGACAAGCAAGGCTCAGAAGCAATCACAGTTGCGGGAGCCTCTACCCAATGACCCTCAGTGAACCAGTTTCCCAGTATTCATGCCCTTGAATGCCTCAATCTTGAATCTGGGCTGGACCTGCAACTTGCTTTAATTCACTGTTTCTCAATCAGGGGAGAATTTGCTCCCCAGGGGATAATAGGCAATGTTTGGAAACAATTGTGTTTGTCCCAAATGGGAGTTGGAGTGTTCCTCCTTTTCTAGGACAGAGGCCAGATGCTGCTAAACATTCTATGAGGCACAGGGCAGTTCCCATAACAATAGACTATCTGGCCCCAGATGTCAACAGTGCCGAGGTGAAAAACCAATAGAATGCAGCCTAAGCCTGAAGACCCCATGCTGTAGAAAGGCCTAAAAGCTTCCACGTTTACATTCTTGGGAGGAGGATAGCCAGACGTTCTTCATGGCAGCTCAGGACTCATGGAGATGCCATGTTGGATAAAGAGCTGTCCTGAGGTTACACGAGGCAGAACTGAGAACCCAGCTGATGGAATGAACCAAGGTCCCAGATATACAGTTCCAGAGGAGCTCTTCCAGCCAGTCAACCCATCTTTGAAGAGGTGCCAGACATGGGAGTCAAGGAGCCATCATGGACGTTCTTGTATGAGCAGACATCAGAGAGCAGGAATGAGTTGTCCCCACTGAGCTCCATCCAAATTGCAGAATCACAAGCAAATAAATAAGATGTTGACTTAAGTTACTAAGTTTTGGAATAGTTTGTTAAATAGCAATAGATAGATGAGACAATGGCCAACATGACAGACACTGCTCTAAGTACATCCTAACTACATAAATCCCATGAAATGTCATAGGACAGAATTTGTTATTAGCAATGCCACTTTAGCTATGAGGAAATGTAAGCACATACATACAGAGACACCAAGTACCCACCCAAAGTAAACACTACTAGTGAGTAATAATGTTGGGTTTTGAACCCAGGTAGCCTTACTCCAGAGACTATATCTTAACCATCATCCCATATATCTTCTCTAGTCATCATTTATTCATTCACTCAACAAGTAGGCATGGAGAACCTGCCATGTGCCAGGCACTATTCCAAGCACATGAGATATAGTAGAAACCAAAACAGACAACAATTCCAGGTCTCACAAAACTTAACTTCTAGTGAACTCTGAGAAGCCACAGAAGTGCACCATAAGGTAGCAAGACTCCACCCACTCAACTGTGTTTGGTGGACATTGATTGTTTTTTGGCTGCAAGGCATCTATCCCAGCACCCCCATTTCCACTGGGAAATTACCCTCCCTAATGGACACATTCTGTCAAGACTTTTTACTCAAGATGACCAGTTTGTCCCTGGCCAAGCCAGGCCACATGTTCTTATCCTGGGATTTGAGTCTTCATTGAAAATGATTGGAGCACATGCATTACAGGGGTGGCTCCAGGCAAAATTACTGAGAAATTACTGCCACCCAGACACCTACATCTGCCCTGCTTCCTGCCCATTTATGAGTCGTGTTCTGTAGACTTCTTGTTCATTCTGTGAGCCATCTGATATCTTCCTAGTAAATTCCCGTTAAATCGGCAGAGAATGGTTCTGATGTTTGTGATAAAAGGACTCTACCCACAAGTCTGGAGTTCAGGAGTGGGTCTCTGGTTCCCAGGGGAGAGACTGAAGAGAACAAAATAGATCATAATGGTGTCTCCTAATAATCTCCATTAACTTCGTCTCCAGTTTCTTGATATAGACAACTGATGTTTCCTCGATTTTATAAAAAGCGTTAAGTACAAACGGTTTCAAGGCTCCTTCAAATTAGATTATTGTACTAATACCTTTCTGCATAGGTATTAGTACAATACCTATTCTGAAGTCAACATTGAAAACAGTGTTTAAAACAGAGACCAAGACACAATAGTGCTGATTAATAGAACTGGAATAAAGACACAAAACCCAACTGTCAGAACAAAACCAGCAGCGCATACCCAAGAAAAGGCAGATCCCAAAGCTCCATCCCAGACTATGAGTCAGAATCTTTGGAGTGGGGAAGCAGGACTTTTCATTGTCATACACTTGTCAGTGAATTTGATGCTCATGAAAGCTCGATAGCCATGCTGTTCAATACTGGGCTAGAGCCCTGTAGAATAGTGCTTGTCAAAGTTTTATATGCAGACATGTGATCTTGCTCAAATGCAGAGTCTGATTCAGAAGATTTAGGGTGGAGCTTGAGGGTCTGCATTTCTAAAGGTTCCCAAGTGATGATGACAGAGGCTCATAGAGTCTGGGTGGGAATATGTCTGCAACTAGAATTGGCAGACACAGACCCAGGAGAGATGCAGTGAAGCAGACAGAGCCTGGCAGCTCACCCCTTGGCAACTTGACAGAATGAAACCTCAGGGTGCAAAACTTCCACTCACTTCTGAACCACCACCATGCTGCTATCCTTCTGCTTATTCTGAGCAGCCCCCAAAGTGATGATGAGATGCAATCCATTAACTAAATCCTTAAATGGCCCCTTTTCTTGACCCAGTCCCTCTGATTTCATGCTCAGTATTACAAGATAAAACAAAGAAACGATTCTGAAGTTCACTCTGATGTCATGGACTGCTTTGGTCTTGATTAGAGTGCAAAGTCCTCTTCTTGTAGGCTATTGATTCTGTGTAGATAATAGTTTCCTGTTTATTATTCTTGTAAAAACTACTTCAGTCATGAAAATAAAAATGCTTAAAAAGCTGACATAGACAATTTCCAAATGATGCATGTGACAGAATCAAATTGTTCTGAAGAGCTTGTGAATAGTTCATTACTAGACGTAACTTTTCTCTTTTTATTCAATGATACATTCCATAGTAATTGCCAATAAATTTGATGCTCATGAAATCAGATTCCAGGTCATATTAAGCACTAGCACTCATGATAGATGGTGGACAGTCCCAGGGGTTTGGCCAGGAAGACTCAAAAATTCAGCCTCTCAATATTGTTTAACGAAATGCCTAGGACCCACTCCATCATCAGATGTATTTTTTTAATGGAAGACGACATGCAAATTCTTCTTCCGTGTCCTCTGGAGGAAATCCAGAAAGGAAGGTGGTGTTCCACATGGTAGGGAATAAACAACAGGTGGTCTGGGCTTCATTCAAAATGTAAGCCATACTAAAAATGGATGTGATGCCTTTAAAGAGTCATTTCTACTCTAGATTTCAATGTGTGCTGCCCAGCATAAAGTGGATAAGTGGGGTTTTTTGTTTTGTTTTGTTTTGTGGAGTGCAGGGGACAGTCTCACTCTTGCTCAGGCTGGAGTGCAGTGGTACAATCACAGCTCACTGTAGCCTCGGCCTCCTGGGCTCAAGTGATTCTCCCTCCTCAGCCTCACGAATAGCTGGAACTACAGGTGCATGTCACCATGCCCAGCTAATTTATAATTATACACAGAGAGACATATACTATATCTGTATGTATATTCTGGGGATGCCAAAAAAGTGTATACATATTTTAAGAGATGTTCACTGCAATCAGAAATGTCTGGATGCTGATGGTAACCACTTTGAGCACCTCTTATAATTGCAGAAGTCAAATGGCACTTGTATTCATCTTATTGAGTATTGCAATTCTAACACAGCTTTTTCCTTTCTTAAAATGTGCATACATTTTTTTTGGCGCCCTCCGTATACATGTTTTTGAGAGACTGAGTCTGGTTATGTTGCCCAGACTGGTCTCAAACTCCTGGCCTCAAGTGATTCTCCTGTCTTGGCCTCCCAAAGTACTGGGATTACAGGCATGAGTTACTAAGCACAGTTCAAATGGGTATTTTCTAGTCACCACTATGACTGTTTATTAAAATGAACCTCTCCTGAGTTGATATGTTTTATCAGAGTAAGCAGCTCTGGCAGGGCTGAGGGGAGGAGTAGGAAGAAGCTCCCCTCCCCACCCCCAGAGGTTTCATTCCTCCATAGGGCAGTTCACCAAACCAAAATTCTGAAAACCTCTGGCTTATGCTAGAATTATTTCTAAAAAGCAGTCTCCAAGGCATATGACTAATATTAAAAATCACTGAAAAAAATGGGTGTTAAGTACCCACATGCAAATTATGTGCTACCAGGATCACCTGTAAAAGAAACTTTGCAAAGTGATTATGGAGAGAACATGGGATTGTTAAGAAAAGTCCAGAGGGAGGCAAGTACAAGAGAGCATGACAGTCATGAGAGGGAGATGATAAAGTAGTGTTGACATCAGGTACAGCTGAGAAGGTAGTGTCGAGTGAGAAGTGCCGAAATGGGTCAACCACACCTTGATAGCCTTAGGAAGAAGATAAAGACATCAGAAGGAGTGTCACCTCCTTGGAGAAGATTTACAGACCAAGTAATAACTCCTCTAACCCCAACATAGCATTCTCCATCTCCTGGCTCTACTGCCATTTTCCTTATGATATTTATTATTACATGACATTACCTTATGGGTCATGACTATATATGCGTCAACATTCAGGCTGGGTCCAGTGACTCATGCCCGTAATTTCAGCACTTTGGGAAGCCAAGACAGGAGGATCGCTTGAGCCCAGGAGTCAAGATCAGTCTGGGCAACAGAGTGAGACCTCATCTTAAAAAAAGAGAAAAAAAGATTAGCTAGGTATGGAGGTGAATGCCCGTAGTCTCAGCTACTTGCTGAGGCAGGAGAATCACTCAAACCCTGGACATCGAGGATGCATTGAACCATGACTATGCCACTGAACTCCAGCCTGGGTGACAAAGTCAGACCCTATCTCAAAAAAAAAAAAAAAATGTAAGACCTATGATGCTGAACCTAGAATAGTGCCTGGTTATAGTAAGTATCCAATAAAATACTTGTTGAATAAATGAATGAATGAAACAAAGAAATTCAAGGAGAAGGAAAGGCAGCATGGCAGTATAGGTATCAAGAATAGAGGAGCAATGAATGAAGATGGAGCAAGCAAAGGCAAACCATTCTCTCGTCCATCTTAAAATCTAAGAAGATAGGTTTGTCCCTAAGCATACCCCAAATCCAACCTAGCAACTTTTGAAAAATACTTATGTAAAATACTTGTGAGCATCCTAACGAAGCATTTGAATACTTCTCAGAGTGAAACATGGGCCCTTGACTGGGTCAAAAGGCTTGCAGATGTGGGGATGGGGGGAAGTAACTGCTCAGCTCCTCCCACAAGGATGCAGACAGTTCTGAGAGGAAGTCCTGGACATGGGGGCTCCCTGGACCCTCAGTGTCATATCTCACTAGAGGGAGGAGCATCCAGTGTCCCCTGGGAGAAAACAGTAAGGAGAGAGAGCTTTATGGATCCAGTAACCACATAATCCAAAGAGAGAATTTGACTGACAGCCCTCCTCCTACCCCTTGTCCCCCAAGACAGTGTCTCATTGTTCAAATTATGTTAATTTGAGAAAAGATGAGGATTGGCTGTGCATTTGCGGTTGTGCACCCCCAGGACTTATTCTACCCAACGTTTTGGTGCCAACAGGAGGAACACTGAAGGGTTGGTTAGGTGCAGGACAGAGGAACCACCAGGGATCCACCAGGAAGAGAACACATTCCAAGGTATCTTCTCCATCAGGGACCGGTATTTGCTTTGTGTATTTGACTTGTGTGTGCTGATAGCCCACTGTTACTCATCTTCAGACCAAAAGTATAGACACAAAGTAGAGTGTTTCTTTCCTGAAATTAAATTCAAGCACAGATTAATCTGATGCAGGTGATTACCTATGAAGAGCAAAGGCAGAAAAGAGAGACAATTCTTTGTAATTTTGTAAAGTCTAAAAAATGGTAACGTGTGTTTTGCTTACTTTGGTTTTTTGCTTTTTTGTTCCCTTTGATATTTTTGAAGGTATTATTTTATTAAATTTTAAAAGTGGTGGATAGGCCAGCAGCAGTGGCTCAAGCCTGTAATCCCAGCACTTTGGGAGGCCGAGGTGAGAGGATTGTCTGAACCCACGGGTTCGAGACCAGCCTGGGCAACATGGTGAGACCTCGTCTCTAAAATAAATTAAAAACTTAGCTGCACGTAGTAGCGTGCACCTGTAATTCTGGCTACTTGGAAATCTGAAGCGGAAGGATAGTCTGAGCCCAGCAGGTTGAGGCTGGGGTAACTGGGAACATACCACTGCACTCAAGCCTGGGTGACAGTGTGAGACTCCAACTCAAAAAAAAAAAAGTGGTGAATTAGATGGGCACAGTGGCTTATGCCCATAATCCCAACACTTTGGGAGGTTGAGGCAGGAAGATTGCTTGAGCCCAGGAGTTTGAGACCAGCCTGGGCAACATAACAAGACCCCGTCTCTACAAAAAATAAAAATTAAAAAATTATCTGGGCATGGTGGTGTGTGCCTATAGTCCCAACTACTCAGGAGGCTGAGGTGTGAGGATTGCCTTTGCCTAGAAGGTCAATGCTATGGTGAGTCATTATCATGCCACTGCACTCCAGCCTGGGTGACCAGAGTGAGACCTCAACTAAAACAACAATAACAACAACAACAGAAGTGGATTATATGTAATGCTTTATTTTTGCTTTCCTTGTTCTACTTGATATTTTTAATATACATATATTTTAAGAAAATCAGTTTGTATGGGAGAGACACATTTTTAAAAGTTGGCCATTAGGTTAAAAATGGTTTAAAAACAAAACTACAGCCAGGTGTGGTAGTTCATACTTATAATCCTAGTGCTTTGGATGGTCAAGGTGGGAGAATCACTTGAAGCCAGGAGTTCAAGACCAGCCTGGCAACATAATGACAGTGCATCTCTAAAAAAATTTGTTTTAATTTTAAAAAATACATTATATATGTATATATATATTATATGTAACTACTAGCCAGGCATATTCTACAGTACTGTGTAAATTTTAGCATGGGTATGTCATAATAATAACTAATGTTTATGTATCACTTACTATGTCCCAAGAACCGATCTGAGTTCTTTGTTCTGTGTTATTTATTTAATCTTTACAACAACCAGATGAGGAAAGTAGTATTATAATCCTGATTTACAGATAAACTGGCACCGGTTGTGTAGAAGTTGAAGATTTCAATAATTAGCAAAGTCCTAGAGTTTTGCCATCTATAGCCCTGCAGTTGGTAATACAGAGCTGTGGCATGAACTGTCCAGATTCTTTTTCTTAACTTTTTAATTGAAACTTAACATATGTATAATAAACTGCACCACTCTTAAGTGTATATAGCTTAATGAATTTTCATATATGTATTCACTGGGAACACATCATTCAGATAAAAATACAAAATATTTCCAGCATCCCAAATGTTTCCTTTAGTCCCTTCCTAGTCATTATCTCCCCAAAAAGTCATCATTGTTCTGATTTCTATCATCATAGATAGTTTTACTTATTCTTGACCTTCATATAAATGGAATCTTATAGTCTGTACTAATTTCTGGCTTCTTTTACTCAACATTATGCCTGTGAGATTCCCTCATGCTGTTGTGTATATTAGCAACCTACTCTTTTTATTGCCACAAAGTATTCCATTGTATATACATCCCAAAATTATGCATCCATTTTCTTCTTGACCTTGGAGTTGCTTCCAATTTTTGGCTGTTATGAATAAAGCTGCCATGAATATTCTTTTCCACGTCTCTTTAAGAACAGATGGCCACGTTACTCTTGGGTGTATGCCTAGGACTGGGATTACTAGCTATAGAGCAAGTGTGCCTTAGAATACATAAATATTGCCAACAGTTTTCTAAAATTATTTTGCCAGTTTACACTCCCACTAGCAAGGCCTGAGCATTCCAGTGGCTCCACATCCTTGCCAACCCTGTCATTCTTTCTAGTGGGTGTATAATGGTATCTCAGTGTGGTTTTAATTTGCATTTTCTTGATGACTAAGGATGTCAAGTACCTTTCAATATCATTGTTGGCCATCTGGATATCTTCTTTTGTGATGTGCCTGTTTAAATCTTTTGCTTATTGTGTTTTTAATTAGATGGTTTGTCTTTTTGTCATTAAACTAGAGGAGCTCTTAACACATCCCTAATATGAATACTTTGTCAGATATTTGTAATTAGGAATAGAGTTTCATAGTTTATGGCTTCTCCTTTTACTCTTTTGATGGTGTCTTTTGACACCAAATCCTTTTCAGGAATAAATACATTTTATATAACAAATGTAAAGGAGGGAGCTTATCTAATTAAGTTAGCAATATATACAAAGTAATAAAATGTATGTGAATAGCTTCAAGTAAAACCTGCTTCAAATAATTATTGTATTTGTTCAGCATACAATCCAATATTCATCTCAAGTTAATTATGTGCATGGATGATGCCTTGGTGCAAAGATGATTAAGAATCTTCTTACACTCAGAAAATTCATGGACTCCATGAAGTCAGCAGTCAATACATTTCCATAATGTAAAGAGATAAATAATAATAAATATGTGCACATTTCCATGAGACCATGCCAGAAGGAAGGTGTCAGGAGGGTGAGGCAGGAGCCTGGAGGAGCAGCATTAAAACAGTTTCACCAGGTTACATTTGCCCAGACCCTCGAATGAAGAGAAGAGCGCACCAGCACATTGTGGGAAGGCACATGGAAGGCATGGGCGGGGGGTGGGGGGAGGAGAGGGGAGGTGACTGGCAAATATTTGGCTGTCATTAAAGCCATAATTTCTAATATGTGGTTTTTATACCACCTGTACCAGATTGACCAGGAGTACTTGTGACTACTTCTCCTTACAGGCCTTCTTAATTCACAAATTTGGGAGTAGGACTTGATAGTTTGCATTTCAAACATGGCCCTTGAGTGTCTTTGTTTTTTATTTTATACAACTTATGTTTGAGAACTGCTGAACTAGTATGTGGAAAACCAACATGACACTGACACAGGGGATGGTGCCTAGGATTGGGCTATGAAGAGTTTTTTCTTGAATGTCACGCTGAAGAGTTTGGATTAAATCCAAGTGGGCAATGTAAGGCCATCAAAGGAATTTTTAAAGGAAAGAAATTTAAAATATCAAGATAGGTGATCTTGATAAACGTAGTTCTTCCTACTCTCGGCTGTTAAAGTCATCAAGGAGATCTATGTCATCTACTTGATAATATTTGAACGATACTTTGATTAAAAGTCAAAGGAGAAGGTAGTATTTTTATTTCTTGTTCTAGATAAAGGATCAGCAAACATATTCCATAAAAGGCTTGTTGAATAAAATCTGTAGGAGGTCATTGGTTTGGGCTAAGCTCCTGTACTAGACCCAACAGACCAAGCCTAAGGTCCACACCATCAAGCCAGAAAGTCAGATCTTGATCTGGACTTCTAAGAAATCAGGAGAGAGTTAATAGACAAATCCCCAAACAGGCTAGTTTTGGAGGGTTTGATAAGGAAGTCCTCTCTGCTTTGACCTTTACAAGGAAAGCAATCTTGAAGTGATCAAACCACCTTTTGTTCTATTTCTGCTTTCTTCAGCCCTTCTCTGCCTATAAAGCCAGCCTCCTCTGCCCAGCTCACTGGAACACTCATTCTATTTCATAGAATGAGGTGTTGCCTGATTCTAGAATCACAAAGAAAAGCCAATTAGATCTTTAAATGTGCTGTAATTTTATTTTTCGACAGACCAGACAGTAAGAATTTTAGGTTTTGCAGGCCTCACGGTCTCTGTTACACCTATTCAAACAAATCTGCCTTCATAGCAGGAAAGCAGAAAGCAGCCAGAGAAAACATGCAATGCATGTGAGATCCAGCAAAACACTCTTTCCAAATCTGGGTGGCCAGAGTTGGCCAATGGGAAGCAGCAGTTTGCCCACCTTGGTTCTAGATAATTCCGCTTAGTCTGGTGGAAGACTTATAATGCAGTCTAACTCCAAGAAGTATGCTCAGGTGGCAACTCCTCCCTAAAATCATGCTCCATGGCTCAGGTTTAAATAAACATAGACCTGAAACAAGTTATGAAGGCAAGAATAGTAAAGTCCAGATTGCAGAATGCTCTACACAATAACTGTCCTAGATGTTTAAAAGAAATTGTGATGAGAAATGAGGGGGAAAAGCAGAGGGAATGTTCTCATCTAAACTAGTAAGAATTTTTTTTTTTTTTGAGTTGGAGTCTCACTCTGTCACCCACACTGGAGTGCAGTGGCCGTTCCTCGCCACCGCAGCCTCGACCTACTGGGCTCCGGCGATCCTTCCACCTCAGACTTCCGAGTATCCGGAATTACAGGCAAGTGCTACCATTCCCGGCTGATTTTTTAATTTTATTGTAGAGATGAGATCTTGCCAAGTTGCCCAGGCGGGTCTCGAAGCCACAAGCTCAGGCAATACACTCACCTCAGCCTCCCAAAGCACGGGATTACAGGCTGAGCCCTGAACCCAGCAAGAATTTAAGAGACTTTACAACAAAATGTAATGGATGAAGCTTGTGCGGCTCCTGGATAAAAAAAAAAAATATTAAAAATGCATATAGGACCACCGAAGTATGTATTTGAACTTGAGTTATTTGAACAGGACAATGCTTGGCCTCAGAAAATGCACCTCAAAATGAAGCCTGGGAAAGAAAAGTGTTTCTCTAACCCCTTCTTCCCTGCTGCCTCTCAGACTCACTTCCCGGAGGCTGGCCAGAGGAGCTAGGATTCCTCCAGGAGGGATGCCCCCAGGAGGATCGGGTCAGAGAAACTAGAAGCCCTTCTCCCCAAAGCCAGCCATAAAACCTAAAAACATCACCCTCAACCCCACTTTTGCATAAAAACTTGCTATAAAGAAGTGGGTCGCCACTGATAACTTGGCTCCTGCTTGCCCCATCCTCACCCGAATTTTTTTCTTTTTTTTTTCAAGTTGGCAAAGGGAGGGAGTGTGAGGATATTCCTGTATGTCATAAAACCACGACTGTGGTCACGCTCCAGCACCACCCCACATCCTCTCTGGGAAGGGCACCCGTGCTGTGGTTGACATTGTCCTGTCAACATCTTGAGTCTCCTCCCTCTGTGTGGAGTGTGGGAAACTGACGGGAATGAGGTGGCAGGCAGAACTGCCAAGGTGACAGAATCATCTGTGCACATAGCTCCCTGCCATCTCCGGTTTTGAAGCCTCGGTCCTTTTATCTTCCTCCTCTTTCTGACACAGTCCAGACTCCCCTGGGGTCATTTCCGGAGTGTTCCTCTTGCTCAGTCACTCCGCCTTTCTGTTTCCTTCCCCTTCCCTTAGCAGTTACAGAACAGTGTGTTGAAAACTGCCCAGAGGGGGACGGGGTGTTTGGCAGTTGTCAATAACTAAATTTAAACCATATGAAACATCACGTTCAGTTAGGCTGTTGTATAAATGTATCTGTAAAAATGTATATGTCCTATTTAAAAAGGATATGGCTAACAAGAATGACCACCAAAGCGTCTTGTGTATGAGAAAGCATGAACTCTGAAGTTGAGTGGACCAAGGCTTGAGTCTCAGCTATGCCACTTACTGACAGGGTGATCTTAGGCAAATTACCTAGCCTCTTTGAACCTCAATTTCCTTATCTATAAGATGGAACAAACAACATCTACTTCTTGCCAGGGTGAAATGTCACTATAATTTTTCCGTCCTGGCTGAGAGGCTTCTAGACATCAGAACATTGGTTTGGTATACTGCTAAGCTCAGCCTTTCTATTCCACAAAAATGACTGAGGACATAGCCAAAATGAAAGCAAGGGGCAGTAGGACAGGCTTCCTGAGGGTCAGAGCAAGTCCTTTCTGCAAGTATTTGAGATTCACATCTATCAAAATATCATCGGTTCCTTTCTACTTTACTGTGAAGAAGGATCCCCCAGGCTCTTGTTAAATTGCAGGTTTGATTGTTCAGGTCTGGAGTAAGTATAGATGTCCTGAACTCTAGGGAATGCAGAGGTTTGTCTTGCAAGAGCCACAGTTTTCTTGTTTTCGTTTTTTAGACACAGAGTATAGTGGCTCAATCATAGCTCACTATAACCCCAAACTCCTGGACTCAAGTGATTCCCCCCACCTCAGCCTCTCAAGTAGGTATGACTACAGGCGTAAGCCACCGTGTTTAGCTAATTTTTTATTTTGTAGAGACAAGGTCTCGCTATGTTGCCCAGGATGGTCTTGGACTCTGGCCTCAAATAAATAGCACTTCCCAAAGTGCTAGAATTATAAGAGTGAGCCACCGCTCCCGGCCCCAGAACCACACTTTGAATGGCAAGGCCCTAGGGTGTATATTAAGGAGCCAGTGATTTCTCCAGTCTGGGAACTTCTAAGAGTCTCAGACTGTTTCTAATCTCTCTTCATTTTCATTCTCCTGCTGGAGCAGCAACTCACTGAATATGTTCATTTTTAGTTTTTATTCTATTAATTATGATGTTCCTTTCACCATGTTTTTTTTTGTTTTTGTTTTTGTTTTTTTGAGTTGGAGTCTCACTCTGTCACCCAGACTGGAGTGCAGTGGCTGCTCCCGGCCACTGCAGCCTCGATCTGCTGGGCTCCAGAGATCCTTCCATCTCAGCCTTCCAAGTAACTGGAACTGCGGTGCGCGCCACTACAACCAGCTAATTTTTGATTTATTGTAGAGATGAGGTCTCGCCAAGTTGCCCAGGCGGGTCTCGAACCCTCAGGCTCAGGCAATCCACTCACCTCAGCCTCCCAAAGCGCGGGATTACAGGCTGAGCCACTGAGCCCGGCTTCACCATGTTTTAATGAAGTAAAACTTTTCAAAATGAGCTAACAACATTGTGAGCTGCCTGCTGAAACCTCACTAAAGAATTAAATAAAACGGTAAGATTATATGCAAACAGGAAGGAGGGAGTGGGAATGAGAGAAAGCTTGGCATACAAATGTCCCTGAGAGCCACACTTATCCCCCACCCCTAAGGGTGGGCAAGAGTCCTACAAGTCCTCATGATCATAAAAATGAAAGGGGGAAAGCAAGAATTGAAAGAGGTTAGCCCCTGAGAATGTGCATTTTGGACCTAACCCAAGAAGTGAACTCCTGAATGTGTACATTTTGGACCTGCCCTGAGAAGTGAGCCCCTGAACGTATGCATTTTGGAACTGCCCCCATGGACTTCCCCCCAGACTACAAGCACTGGTCCTTCCTAGGTGATCAGAGGCCAGGACTTGCCCTGCAGTATCTATCCTACTCAAGGGCTCCCTTTATGAGTCCCAGCACCCACAGGTTTTGAACTGCTTGATTTAGCACATGTTTACACTGCTGAGGTGTTCACATGAAAGAATTGGCCAAATTTCTCACCCACAATCTTCAAAATAGTTTTGAGATTAAAAAATAAAAACCAAACAGACCAGCCAACACTCTTTGAGAGTTCATTAAGACCTAGGAATTAGTTTAGAGACCATGGACATCAAATTTAATGAGATACTCCACTGCCTTCAAGGAGTTTTAATATTATTAAAGGAAACAGTCAAATTTTAAAAGCCACAAGACACAAATCAATGCTGTAACAGTGAAACAAGAGAAGGTACAGGTAACCAGAGAAGGGAATGATGTAGTGCCTTAAACTGATGTCTGTATATGCCCACTGGGTACCACAGGGTTTGTTATATAAATGCATAAACTTTGCTGGTTAAGTCAGCCAGTGAGTGAGAATGAGTATGTGAATGCAGAACAAAACCTTAATTTCTCAAAAAAAAAAAAAAAAGAAACCATTTTTTTCGTCTTGTTTGTTTTACTTAACTTATTATCACCTGCTAGAATTTCACAGGCCAATAGCTGCTCACCACTTTGCATCTCTTGAGTGACAGCAGTTAGACCCTTAGAATGTAAACTGCCCCTCACTCTGCCTTTACTGGACATTTCAGGGGTGCATATTTCGATATTGCTATCTACATCTGCCAGAAATTTCCTGCCACTGTCAGCAGATACCCTGAGAGGACTCCTATAAGTTTAGAAACCACTGTTACCAATGATCTAATTAAAGAAAAAAGAAGGATATCATGCACTGAATATCTGTGACTCCCCCAACTTCATGTGCTAAAATCTGATCCCCAGTGTCATAGTATTTGGAGGTGGGGCTTTTGGGAGGCATATCCTGAGGGTGGTGTCCCCGTGAATAAGAAGAGATCCCTAGAACTCTCTTATTGCTTTCCATCATGTGAGGACACAGGAAGAATGTGCGATGAGTAGCTTGGAAGAGGGCCCTCCCCAGATCCCAGATCCCAGCCATGCAGGTACCCTGATCTCAGACTTCTGCCTTCCAGAGCTGTGAGAAATACATTTCTGTTGTTTGCAAACCATCCAGTTTATGGTACTTTGTTATAGCAGCCCAAAATGATTAAGCCAAGATGGAAGAAGAAGGAGTTACAAGTAAGGTGGCCTGGAGATTGTCCAACAGCAGCAAACCGACCCTTTTGGGAATGACATCTGCAGCTGGATAGCCATGCCCAAGAGCACTGTGGGACTGAGGAAGGACCAGGACCTATGCCCATTTCAACAAGAAGGATGCTTGACTGCAGGTCACATTCAGATGTACCTCATTTTAATAATACATTCAACTAAACAGAATAAGATTCTGGGTACTAAAAAGCAAGCAATACATTGTTCAGAATGTGGCTCTATTCAATGAGCATTATAGAACACCTACTAAGTATTCTACAGACTTCCTATTCAACAGCAAATACCTGTTGGTTGTCTCTTATTATGACCGTGTGAAGAGATTCACCATGTTGGTGATGAACACAAGCATTGGGAAAACTGGCTGGAGTCAGTCTTATGGGATCCTAGTTTACAAGTGTGGGATATTTGACCTCATGTTGAGATTTGATCTTAAGTTGGAGGTGGGGCCTCATGGGAGTGTTTGGGCCATGGAAACAGATCCCTCCTCAGTGGCTTGTGCCTCCCTCTGGGTAATGAATGAGTTCTCACTCTACAAATCCCTACAAGAGTTCCCCTAAGAGCTGGTTGTTAAAAAGGGCCCAGCACCTCTGTCCCTCCTTCTGGCTTCCTCTCTCACCATGCGACCTGTATGCTGCCTCCTCTTCACTTTCCACCCTGAGTGGAAGCAGCCTGCGGCCTGCCAGAAGCAGATGCTAGTGCCATGCCCCTCCCACACTCTGCAGAACCTGATGCAAATGAGCCTCTTCTCTTTATAAGTTACTCAGCCTCAGGTATTCCTCTATATAGCAACCAAACAAGCTAAGGCAGAAGTGAACTAAGACACAGTGTGTGACGGGTCACTTCCTGGCAGACTGGGAGCCTTAGAAAATGTAGGAGAAGTACAAGAAGAGAGATTTGCAGGTTCCAGAATGAGATATAGCTGAGAGAATCACTTGGCTTCTCAGGCTTGAATAGCAAATAATAAGAGATTTTAAATGTCCAATCCAAGATTCTTTATGAAAATATCCAGACAGAATTTAAGCACTTGGCTTTTGTGGTTGCTTAATATGATACAGTTCTAGGTTTTCCAAGCAAACTTAAAGAGGCAAATGGTTAACACTTTTGCTGCACCTGTGTGAGTAATCAGGCCAAGCCTAATGAGGCATGTGTATGGGATCAGAGTTTCACAAGTTTTCCTTAAAGCGAAACTTGTGAAAGACTTTGAAACAGGTACATTTAAAAACCAAGCTTTTGATTTCCAGATTTTTGTTTTTCTTTTTTTCAGAAAGCAGGATTTATTGAGAGGACAGAAAAGCTCCCATAGTGGGAGGGGACCCGAAGGGGTTGCCCTAGGTGTTCTTTTAATGGAATACGAGGTATTGTCTAGTCTACCTGTCAACGTTTATCTCATTCCATAGGGTCTGTGCTTGTATTGTCTTAGAGTGAGCTACTTTATAACTCTGTAAGTTGTAGAAAATTGATGGTGATACCAACGATTCCTGTTCACAGAAATGCAAATAAATTTTGTCAAGGTAAGTAGGCAGTGGTTCCACTACAATGAGGAGGCCATTTCTGCTTTCCTGATTGCCAGTATATGTCTGTTCTCTGAAGTGTTAAATTAAGCTTAGCCTAAAACTGCCTCTTTACATATTTTAAAGGTTAGATAGTGAACTGTAACCCTGGATGTAACTCTGGGTGTGTAAACAGATTGCAACCCACTCTTGTGCCAACGTCAAGTTTTGGCCAATCAAAGGCAGCCAGCTCTTCAAACCGGGTTCCCATAAGGCCAAGGCTGAGCTGTGACCAGTGGCTGTTTCTGCACCCCACCTCTCTTTTCTGCATCTCTCTTTCCTTCTTCTCTCCACGAGTCTCCCACCATGGCTGCACTGGAGATGCTCTGAACCTGTGCTTGTTCAGGGGCTGCCCAATTTGCAAACCATTCTTTACTCAGTTAAACTCTATTGAGTTTAATTTGTCTAAGGTTTTCCTTTCAACAGAAGTCTCCTTTGAACTGTCTTTTACATTTTACCATTGTCTCATAAATTAATGAGTTAAGTCAAATATTTGATACATGTTCATTTTATATTTGTATGAAATTCATGGTAACATTCCTCTTTAAATATTATCTTTTAATAAAGGAACAATAAGTTAAACAAGGTATCAGATATTCCTACCCTATTGGCAATGGAGAAAATAGATCAAATACAAGTTTGTAATAACACAAGATGGTGTTTTGTGTACAAAATTAATATTAAATCCAATAAATGCCAATGAATATCATTGGACTGATAACTTTAAATATGGCAGGAGATGATCAGCTTTCCTCCAAGCATTGCAGAGCAATTTGACTTCTTTACATCTTTTCCTTTTCGATTGCTATCAATAAAAACTCTGTGATATCATTAGTGTAGAGAAGGAAAAATGGTTCCTCTACACTCTTAGATTCAGTGACAGAATCCTGCAAATTAAAGTGACAAAAGACAGATAAATAGGACTTTTTTCCAAGCTGGGCACAGTGTCATGTATCTGAAGTTCAGGACTTTGGGAGCCCAGTGTAAGAAGATTGCTTAAGGCCAGGAGATTGAGACCAGCCTGGACAGCATAGTGAGACTCTATGGAAAAGTTTTTAAAATTAGCCAGGCATGGTAGCATACACCTGTCATCCTAGCTACTCAGGAGGCTGAGGCAGGAGAATTGCTTGAGCCCAGAAGTTTGGGATTACAGGGAGATATGATCGTGCCACTGCAGTCTAGCCTGGGTGACAGAGCAAGACCCTGTCTCTAAGAAGTAAAATAAAACAAATATAACTTTTTTCTATTTATTTTGTATGTACATAGAAGCTTCACAGAAAAGAATTTAAAACCCATTGAAGGAATAATGGCTGGGAGCTTATATGCCATTTTAACAAAAGATGATAAATTGTGGAGACGGGACCAGATGAGGAAAAAGGAGTTTGGACTTATAGGAGCACCAAAATTGTGGGAAGGTATACATATGGGGGAAACATAGAAGATGAGGGTTATTGAGTAAGTTTGTTTGTGCCACTCAGTACTAACTTTTCATCCCCTCTGATAAGAGTCTATTCCTCCTCCTGGTATGGGAGAAGAGTCGGGGAATGCCTTTACAAGGTCTTATAACATTCCCCTCCCCAAAACAGGATCCTGTCCAGGATACAATTACATTTTCAAAAAGCTTTTGTGGTGAGTTTTCATATCATTTCCCCATTTTCAATCTTTTTTTCTTTTTCTTTTTAAAATTCTGTCTATATTAGGGAAATTAGCTTCTTATCTCAGATGTATACTGCATATAATTTTCTTAAATTTGATGTTTGGCTTTGCTTATGGTATATTTTTGCCTCTGCAAAGTGTTTTTTTTTTAAATGTAGTGAAATTTATCAATATTTTTGCATCTTGACTTTGAGTCATGCTTAGAAGCTTTTTTTTTTTTTTTTACTCTGAAGTTAAAGTAACGTTTGCCCATGTTTTCTTCTAGTATTTGTATAGTTTCACTTTTTACATTTTGGTCTTTGATTCATTCTGAGTTTGTTCTTATGTATGGTGTGAGGAATTAATGTAATTTTCTCTTTTTCCAAATGACCACCCTGCTGTCTCAACATCATTTATTATCAATATTGCCCCTTTCTCTCAGGGATTTGAAATCCCATCAGTATCATATATGAGATTTCTATGTATGGTTTTAATTATAGAGGTCTTAAATTTTATTTTAAAAGCTGATGTGGCTAGTTCTTCCTCATATCTCTTTTTTTACCATGTTTTCCTAGATATTCTAGGATGTTTGGTTCTCCCTATGAATTGTATTTTATATCAACTTATCTAGCTTCAGAAAAAAGTGTTGGTGTTTTAATGGGGATCACATTAAAACTATGAATTAGATAGGGGATGGATATCTTAATGATCCTGAGACAAGAATAGGAACATATTTTCATTTGTCTCAATCTTCTTTTGGAACTTTTGGCAGTATTTTATGGGTTTTTTGGTATAGATATTGAATATTTTTAAAGGTCAGTGCCTAAATATTTTATCTTTTTCTTAATGACTTTGTAAATGAATATTTTTAAAGATATAAATTAATTACTTTTAATTTGTGTAAAAAGAAATATTTTTTTATATGTTGCCTGTTAATTTTATATCTGGCTAACTTACTGAATTATTTTAGTATTGTCTGAATTTTATAATTAATTGTCCAGGGCAGCACTGTCCAATAAAAATAGAATGTCATATATGTAATTTAAAATTTTCTAGTAGCTAAATTAAAAATAGTTAAAAGAAATAGCTGAAACAAATATTAATAGCATATTTTATTTAACTCATATCAAAAATATTACGTAAGTATAGAAACAATATAGAAACTATTAATAAGATAGTTTACATTATTTTTTTCATATAACATCTTTGAAATCTAGTATGTGTTTTACATTTATGCCACATTTCAATTTGGAACTTAAGTTTTAATTAGAAATATTTTATGTAACTTTAGATTTTATAAAATTTACTGTTAAAAAATATATACATGTCCACATTGCTCCAAACATACTTAAAAGTTTTCTTATCACCCAAACAAGTACTCCTCCCAAATCATCTTTCTTTAATATTCTCATTGATAAAACTAGTTCTTCTTTTTTAAGAGAATTTATTTGACTTTGTAGTAAAAGCACACATCTGTCCAACTTATATAAACTCACTAATTCTTACGTCAAAATTAACATCAAATTCAACAAGGCATTTCATTCATTGGAAAGCAGCCTTGAAGAGAGGAATTAAAGCCTCTCAGGGAACCCTCAGCCAGTGGAGGTTAAGGACGTGAATAAACCTTCCTGCATCCCATCATCCAGGTGGGCAGCTCTGGAAGTCCTTCTGTGTGCGCCTCGGGAGGTCATGCAGGAGATATCCTCACTGGTGACCTTAGTAACACACCCTTCTGTCAGCTTTCCCTCCTCCCCTGTCTCATTCCCTCACTCTAACTTCCCTGGAATCAACTGCCCTCAAAACTGCCTGCAGCCAACTCCTTATTTCAGGCTCCTTTTTCAGAGGAAATTCAAGCAAAGACAGGGATATGCCAAGTCTGAGGAATAAGTCATGTGTAAAAGTTGGGGTGCTTATAGAACTACCTGCTGGGTTCTTAAACCAATATTTGTTCAAGAATAAAATATTAAACCGGGCTCGGTGGCTCAGCCTGTAATCCTGCGCCTTTGGGAGGCTGAGGTGAGTGGATTGCCTGAGCCCGCGGGTTCGAGACCCGCCTGGCAGGCGAGACCTCATCTCTACATAAATCAAAAATTAGCCCGGG
>NW_007079783.1:15124-58507 GCF_000164805.1 Carlito syrichta | reverse complement strand
TGAGGTGGAAGGATCACTGGAGCCCAGCAGGTAGAGGCTGCGGTGGCCGGGAGCGGCCACTGCACTCCAGTCTGGGCGACAGAGTGAGACTTCAAAGCAAAACAACAACAACAACAACAAACAAAACAAAACAAAACAAAACAAAAGAATAAAATATTAGAACTTTAAGATGAGAACTAGACATATAGATTTAAATTTAATTCTTATTAAATTAAGTAGGAAGAAAACAATGTTTAAAACTGGTGTGCACTTTGGTTATATAAGGGAACATTCTTACCCATGGTCATATGGAACTTACGCATAAAAATTCAGAAAAATTATGTGTATATGTATGCATGTACACGTGTGTATATATGTATACAGAGAGAGAAAGAAGAAGGGAGAATGGGAGAAACAGATAAAGTAAGTAGGCAATATGTTACAGCAAGTAAATCTGGGTGAAGCATATAGTCACCTCTCGGTACCTGGGGGGCTTTAAGACCAGGGCCTCCAGCAGGTGGCAAAGTATGTGGATGCTCAAGTCCCTGATTGAATAAAATGGCAAGAATTGAGTACAACCTATGCACATCCTCCCACGTGCTTTAAATCGTCTCTAGATTACTTATAATACTGAATACAATGTAAATGCCATGAAAATATTGGGTAGACTGTATTGTTTAGGGAACAATCACAAGAAAAACAGTCTCTACACATTCAGTACAGTTGATTGAATCCACAGATATAGAATCCACAGATACAAATGGCCAACTGGATATAGTTATTCTTTATACTATTCATGCAGTTTTTCTGTAAGTATGAATTTCCAAATTAAAAGTTAAAAAAAAAAAAACTTACAGACTTTCTTTTCAAAAAAAGCAAACTTAAGTCATACAGTTTCAAGGCCAGCAGCCTTTTATGCTTTTCCCACTCTACTACAAAAAAATTTCCTGAAATGCTGACAAGTTAATATTTTCAAAGGCTCCACATTTGGGCCTTTGAAAAAAGAGGAAACATTCACTCGGAAGTGATTCTAAACAGTCACACTTTCCTCTACTTAAAAACAAAAGGTAATGTTGGCTATTGTCTTTAAAAAGTTGACTGGCCCTTCCATGTTTTAATGGGCTAAAAAGCAGAGGCACCGTGAAAATTCATTCGGAAATGTTGGGTTCCCAGTTCATGTACCGATGCTAATTCCTTTCCAGGGCTCCTGGGAAATGTTGGTTAGGAAGCTCTAGCTGAGTTTGCAAGTAAAGACGGCATAGTCACATTGGGGAGGAGGTCTGTTAATTTGCTAAATGTACACTTGCTAGCCCAGCGAGCAAATAAATGAAAGGCAGCTCTACCTTGTCAAGGCTGAAAGAACATTTACAGCAAGCAATACACAATTCCTTCACTTGCCAGAGTTCTCCTGTGGGTGCAGTTCACAGCTGTCATCTGATCCAGCTGCTCATCTGTAGCTCCCGCTGCCTCTCATGCTGCCATGCTGTCACCTACTCTGCACCTAAGTATATCCAGCAACAAGCAGGTCACTGTGCCTGCAGCAACACTGCTAACCTACCTCCTCATATACACAGTGATGTTCATTGCACTATTATTTTTAATAGTAAAAAAAATTAGCAAGAACTTGAATGTCAGTCAATAGGGAAGCTGTTAATTTATTGAAATACTAAGTATCATTTAAAAAGTTGACTATGTATATACCTATTTGAAAAAAAGTCAGCCGGGCTTGGTGGCTCAGCCTGTAATCCCGCGCCTTGGGAGGCTGAGGTGAGTGGATTGCCTGAGCCTGCGGGTTTGAGACCTGCCTGAGCAACTTGGTGAGACCTCATCTCTACAATAAATAAAAAATTAGCCGTACATGGTACCACGCGCCTGTAATTCCAGCTACTCGGAAGACTGAGGTGGAAGGATCGCCGGAACCCAGCAGGTTGAGGCTGCAGTGGCCGGGAGCGGCCACTGCACACCAGTTTGGGCGACAGAGTGAGACTCCAACTCTTAAAAAGTAAAAAAAAAAAAAAAAAAGAAAAGAAAAAAGTCTACAATATATTAAGTTAATAAAAGGAGACTGTAAAATTGTTCACATATTATTCTAATTTTTATACAAAAAATATAAAAAGTTGATATCCATGTGCAAAAATAAATAAATAAATAAACAAACAAACAAATAAATAAATAAATAAAAGCCTAGGATAAATTCTAAGCAATTCCAAACTGAGAAGAACAGTGCTTTCTCATGGAGAGGATGTTGGGAACAATTACTTTTACTCCTTTTGTTTCCTTTAGGGAAGAGATTCCCTTACTCTTCTGATCTCTTTACTCTTACTCATCATTCCAGTCCTTAGAGGCTAACTGGGCAAGAATGGTGAAGAATGTTTATTTTCTCCAACTCTTACTTCCAGGTAAGGGACGGAGCCATCACTCCTGAGAGGAGGGGTGGATTCTCAGATTGGTAGGTTTGTAGACCTGAACAGGTGTAATAGAATCACATTTTCTCTCCTCTGATTGGAATCAGTCTCCAGCAGAAACTACCCACTGCTCCTCTGCTCTGTCTATAAGTTTGTGGGAACAGGCCCACTTCAGAGAGTGTATAGCATTCCCAGTGATTGTATAGCATTCCCAGCATTCCCAGCGACTGGGGAGAGAAGTGCCATCCTGGCCCACTGCTGCCTCCCACCTAGGCCCATTGTATAGTAGTTCTAGCAGTAGCAAGACTGATATTTTGATCACTATCTGCCTGACTCTGTATTTCTCTCATTGGTTCTGAACTTCGATGAGTAGCAGGAGTGTCATTCATTGAAAGCCCTCAAATGTGAATAAAAACAATATTATTTTATTTTTATGCTTCTGTATTGTTTGAATTTGTATAATAATGAACACATATTCCATATAGTGATATAGATAGATATCTATAAATATAGAGGTATGAAGCCATAAGATCCATATCCTTGCAGTTTTTACCCAATGTTAGGATTCCTGTGTCCTCAATTTGTCTTGTTGTTTATACTTCAATTGCTTGAAGCAACATTTTCTTCCAATTTCAGAAGGGGATGGTGCTTCCACTTCCTCTCTGCTCCCTTGGTCACTGCACACTCGTGTTTTTGTTCCATATTTACTTTTCCCCTTCTGATGTAAGCCATCTAATTTAGCTTCTCTCAAGGAAGCTGCTGTCTCCCTGTTCCAATAAGTCATTCCTATTCTGACTTGGGAAAAGGCTCTCCCTACTTTTCCAGGCCCCCAGGATACTTTTTGTTTGGTGATGACCTGGCAATTGTCTCCCAGGCATATACAGAATGTCTCCTTCACTTTCCAAATCAGAACCTGCAAATATATAAAGGAAGCATTATGTCCCCTCAAATATTTTTTGAGTCAAAATATTTCCATTTTTTTCAACTATGCATCCCATGATGTGATTTTAATTCCCTCTAATATTTTGGCCACTGCCCTCTGTATGAATCCAGTTTGTTCATAAACATCCTGAAGAGTGACACCCAAGGGGAAATGTAGTTCTCTGGGTCAGTGCCGGATAGAAAAGGGTAACATCTTTCTGTTATAACAATAGTATACTCTTACCACGGCGGTAAAATGGTGGTGCACTCTCACCAGATATGTATACTGATGGTTCTCTTAGTCTGGGATGACACCATAAACTAGGTGGCTTACAAACAACAGAAATATATTTCTCACAGTTCTGGAGGCTGGGAAGTTCAAGATCAAGGTGTGACTTGGTGTCTGGTGAAGGCCCCTTTCTCACAGGTGACACCCTCTTGTGTCCTCACGTGATGGAAAGTGTGAACAAGAACCCCTTGGGCCTCTTTTACAGCACTAATCTCACTCCACCCTCATGACCTAATCACCTCATAATGGCCCCCTTCTGCTAACACTATCAACCTTGGGGGTTAAGATTTCAATGCATGATTGTGGAGGGGCTGACACAGATACTCAGGCATAGCAGTGAACATCTACTCATGTTGAACTTACTATGATTAAAATACATAGATCATTTCTATCTTCGCCATTGGTAAAACAAACTCATTTCTCTCAGCACATCAGCATCTGAAGCCATTCCATGATAAGTCCTAAAAGCCTCCTGTTTCCCTCAGAGATCATCCCTTTACAACCAAATGTCCTCCCTCTGTACTTCCTGTTCACCCCTTAGCTTGGGTTACTCTTAGTCCTTTTAATCTAATTTGAAGTTACTCTTGCAAATAATGTTAATAAGAAAAATGTAATATCTGTTCTGGCCTAATCTTGACCTCTATAATGAATTTGACATTGGTGGTCATTTCCTCTTTCTTGGGTTCAAATGCTATTGCCTCCAACTCATATGACCCTTCAAGGCCTTCTGTTTTCGTTCTAAAATGTTTCTGTTTGCGTTTTCTCACCAGTCTGACTCTATCATTATCCTGCTTGAAATGCTTCAGTATCTCTTGAGAGTTCTCCATGGTTCTCAGCCCAGTTACATACTGAAATAATCTGGGGGAGGTTTAAAATAAAAAAATGTATGTCCAGGCCCCATCCCAGGCTAATTGAATCAGAATTAATAGGGATAGGTCTACATTTTAAAAACAATAGAGAGAGCCCCTACTTTTTTGTCCAATCTTAGCTCTCATCCCTAACCTACAGATCTAGCAATATGAATGGCTCAACACCTGCTGTTTTCTTTGTCTAGACTATACATTCATTTTAAGTGCCATGTCCTCTGTGAAGCCCTAGGGTTACATCTTCAATCTCACTCTATATGTTTTCCTTACTGTGTAATTCCTTTGACTTGATAGAGAGACAGGGTTTAGGCTGGCTTAAGCTGGCAGAGCTGCAGTTATACCCAAATGAAAGACCAAGCAGTGCAGGATAGATGGGGCATAGGGTATGTGGAGAGGAGGTGGATATTTCAAACCTTTCAAAATTTTCACATCCACCGCGCGCGTGCGCGCGCGCGCACACACACACACACACACACACACACACACACACACACACACACCCTGTGGACAAAAGCTGTCTCTTCTAACACTAAACCTAATGGTAAACCTAACCTGGACTTTAGCCCTAGTCCTAACACAAACCCTACTTTAACCCTAGACCTAACACTAAACTTCATCCTAACACTAAACCTCACCATAACCATGCCCCAGCACTAATGCTAATTTTAACTTTAATCCTACCCTTGTGCCTGACACCTACCCTAAACCTAAATTAGCCCTACTACTATTCTAAACCCTTATCCTAATCCTAGCCCAAACCAAAATGCTAAACCTAACTCTACCACTGGCACTAACCTGAACCCTAACACTAACCGTACTTCTAACCCTAACCCTAACTCTAACCCAAACCATATACCTAAGCCTAAATGTAACTATCCTTAACCCTAACACAAACCATATCTCTAACCTTAAAAGACGAAGACAAAAAGCTGTCTCCTCTTCAAATACCTCAGATTGCAGAAGGGAAAAAGTGTATTTGGGGAAGAGAAAAGAGAGAATCGTTTTATGACTAAAGAATCCAAAGCAAAAAGGATGGAGCAAGCAGTTGTGGTGGCATGCACCTTTCCCAGCTACTTGGGAGGCTTAGGCAGGAGGATCACTTGAGCACAAGAGTTTGAGGCCACAGTGTACTAAGATCGCACCGTTTAAATAGCCACTGCACTCTAGCCTGTGCAACGCCATCAGAACCCATCACTTTAAAAAGGAAAAAGAGTGGATTGGGGATGACAGAGAGAATAGTGTGCTTTTTTGATAAAGGGCCTGTGATAACTGGAATGAGAGAGTGGACCAATGTGGGGAAGCTCCTGGGGTTTCACGGCTTATGGGGTGAGAGGTGGGTATCTGACCAGCAGTCTCAGCTTCACACAACCAGTTCTTGACTCTGAAATAGAACTGAAGTCAAGGTCATTAGTTTGTTATTTGTGGTCAGCTTTTCTCCAGTTTTGAATATTTCTTGTTCTCCTGATTACTCAAAGGTTGCTGTTTTGTGATATCATTTGCAAATTGTCTTAGTGTCTTGAAATAGAAAATAACATTTGTTGCCTACCTAACAACACCCATTTCCTCCTCCACATAGCTGAGACTTTAAAAAACAAACAAAAACCCCCTAATTCCATCTTCACCTCCTGATCACGATGAGTGCAAAGTTTAGAGCAATTCGTGCATCACAACTGTTACAGATTTGGGGTATGCACATAACCCAAACAGGCCATATCAGTTTGGTTAGTAAATAAGGTTTCTTTTATTCTGAACAAAAAAAATGAGCATTTGAAGCTGGGTGCAGTAGCATGTGCCTATAACCCCACCTACTTAGGTGGCTGGAGTGGAAGTATCACTTTAGCCCAGGAGTTTGAGACCAGCCTGGGAAAAATAGTGATACCTCATCTCATTAACATAAAATTTTTTTAAAACATAATAAAAGAACAATTGTAGCCTAATGGCCACTGGCAGCCATCCTCCAGCCAAGAGAGAAACTAAATGATAAAACCATTCCTGAGGGCAGCAAAGCCTAGGGATGCGAACCTTGACCTTCAAGTCACTGAATCATCCAGCCTGGGGTCCAGCCCCACCTCTGTATTCCTTGTTAAATGAGATGACAGATAGTGTTGTTTAAGCCACTCCAGGTGAGGATTTCTGTTACTGTAGCCAAAAGCATCTTAATATTCCTCTAGATGTAACTTGAAAAGATGAGATGCCCTAAACTCACTTAAATTAGATGACTACTCACCCATATAATTTATTTAACCTTTTAAAATTGAAGCCTCAATTACCTCTGCCCAACATTTATTCTAGAACTTTATATTCAAATATCAATGAAATGGACAAACTGGTGCTACCATTTAACTCACAGACCTGCTAGGAGAGTGAAGAACTAATATAAGAAAATTTTTCCCATTTCTAAAGTTTGAAAGGGAATCAAGATTGGTTTTAAACTTATCCAATACAGCAAGCAATTGAGTACTTAGGTATAATATTATATTTTTACTTTAAAAATATATTAATATTTTAATTTATATATTATATATATTTGAGCCTGAGTCTTGTTCTGTCGCCCATGCTGGAGTGCAGTGGCATGATTATGACTTACTGCAGCCTTGATCTTGTGGGCTCAGGCAATCTTTCCACCTCAGCCTCCTGAGAAGCTGGAATTACAGGCATGCACTATCACACTTTGGCTAAGTTTTGTATTTTTTTGTAGAGATGAGATCTCGCTATATTGCCCAGGCAGATCTCGGTCTCCTGGGCTCTAGTAATCCACCGCCGTGGCTTCCCAAAGTGCTGGGATTACAGGCATGAGCCACTGCACCCGGCCTATTATTTTTAGAGCAACATAAACATCTGGACTACCTGTAAAGAGGAATCCCCACATGATAGGAGTGTATAATCTGGAGGAAGGAATGACTTAACTTGTGTGTGATTATTTTACTGTTATGGGGGGGTCATATATCCATTCATCACTTTTGGTTTACAACTCTTGAATCTTTTCTTGTTCTTCTAAGGAAAACAAAGAATAGTCTTTGTGGCTGCAACTGTGGTGCATCTAGTTCCTGAAAGTTTTATGGAGCAGCAGCAGGAAAGAATAATTTCCCAAAGACCTCACAATTGAGAGAAAATTGTAAGATTTTATTTCTTCAAGGAAATGGTTTTCAGATCTTGAAGTTAGAAGATAGTTTTTTTTTTTTAAAAAAATGATAATACAGAAGAGGCAAATTAAGAAATTGCTTGCTGATTTATTCTTTCCTGTGTTCTTGGCAACGCAAATCATTTTAAGGTGGTTTTCAAAGCTATCCAAAAACCTGAAGGACAACTGTAAAAACTACAAATGAATCAAATGAATTAAAACTTAGGAAAGAGGAAATTTAAGTGATTCTCCTAAGCAGGAAGTATGCATCTAAATTAGAGTATTTCATATGATTATGTTGAGTATATAAACAATCAACGTGTATTTTGAATTATTGGCGCATGTCTGAATTGGAAGATTAGAGTACTTTAAGGCCTTCACATTGAAATGATAGAAATAAACTGAGAAGTTATGGCTGTGAGATCACTGTTTCTCCTCTTCACAGCAAGAATTTTCTGTGGTGAGACTGGACTGTTCCCAACCTCCCCATATGAGCTAAACTTCCCCGGTCACTCCTTATCTGATGGATGTTTCATTTTTCCTAGAGCACACCTCAAGCTCCAAAGTGTCCTCGCCTGCCTGTTGTCCAACTTCACCAGAGGACAAGCCCCACTACAGAACAACCTTGTCTGCATATCTGCTCCTGTGTTTCCACCAAGGCTTCTAGAACCATTTAGGGGCTCAACAAGTATTTGTCACCCGCATAAGTGGATGGATAAATCAATTTTAGTTAAAATATATTTATGCTGGAGAGGAGGCGGGGAAAAGAGAACACTTCTATACTGTTGGTGGGAGTGTAAACTAATACTACCTCTGTGGAAAACAGTTTGGTCATTCCTAAAAGATCTAAAAATTGACCTTCCATATGACCCCACAATCTCCCTACTGGTAGTATACCTGGAGGAACTCAGATCACTCTATGAAAAAGATACCTATGTTTATTGCAGCATTGGTCACAATAGCAAAAACATGGAACCAACTGTGCTGCCCATCGAAAAAGGACTGGATAAAAAAATTTGGTACATATACATGATGGAATATTATGCAGCCATATAAAAGGACAAAATTATGAACGTCACAGCAACTTGGATGGACTTAGAGTCTACAATACTGAGTGACCTATCAAAGAAACAAAGAACTGAGTATCATAAGTTCTCACTCATAAGTGGACCTTGATCAATTATCACAATACAATAAGAAAAGGTTTGGCAGTAGTGGAAAACTGCCGGGAAGAAGGGGCATTAACAAGGGTACCTGCATAATAAACATCTGTATACCTAACCCTGAATTGTACCTCACATCTTTAAAATAAAAAAAAAATTTAAAGAAAACGCAAAATATATTTAAATTTGCAGAAGGAAAGAATAGACTCTGTACAGTGGATTTGAACGAATCCAATCATTAAGAAAATTTTCACACTGAGAAATATGAATGATGTGGCATTGTTAAGAGATAGGCACGTGTGTTCATGAGCTGGTTATAATAAAGAATGCCAAATATGTACAGGTGCCTTCTCAGTACAAAAACATTCACAGGATAATGGAATTACTTTAAATCTTTCTAAACCTAAGTTTAAATCAGCCCAGGATTGAAAGGTGTTTACTCACTAAGAAGAACAAATGCCATATTAAGAATACTTAGGTACCTGCATGATCAATATTTGTATATCTAACCCTGAATTGTACCCCACATCTTTATAATAAAATAAATAAATAAAAGAAATCTTAGGATGAAAGATTTTTGTTCTATCTGGGACTTGGAGCAGCAATCATCAAAAGTAATTTTTCTTACAACCCTAAGTACCTAACTACCCTCTCCCAAGAAGCTGTTCAAAATTCTCAGTATTGTGAAAATTTTCTAAAGTCAATCAGACAAAAAGTAGTAGAGCCAAGAATTGAAGCTTTAGGCATCAAATGTCAACATTTGTATCTTTCTCTGATATAAAATGCTTTCCAGTAGTTTGATGACCTATCAAACATGAAAAATGAGTTAGAGAGAGGAAGGAGATTAGAATTGTTTGGAAAGAAGACATTCTTGGCATTTACAGAATCCCTGATTTTTATGGTTACTTTAGAATTTTTGTGGTTGATCAAAAAGGTCACATTTATAAGGGCAGATGCTGTTAGATGCATCATCAGATAATACCTATGAATAGCATGCTTGATGTTCCATACACAGAGGGCATACCACCTCCATCATGGTCACCATCAAACAGTTCTAATTGGAGATGCTAGTAGATTACATATCAAGTGTCATGCTAAGGAATTCATGCAGAGACTTGAAGTAATGAATCTGATACTCAAAATATTGCATCCCTGCTGGGTGCAGTGGCTCACATCTATAATCTGAGCACTTTGGGTGGCCGAGATAGGAGGATTGCTTGAGTCCAGGAGTTCAAGACAAACCTAGGCAACATAACAAGACCTCATCTCTACTACTACTACTACTACTACTACTACTACTAATAATAATAATAAATAAACTTTTTTTTTTTTTTTGAGTTGGAGTCTCACTCTGTCACCCAGACTGGAGTGCAGTGGCCGCTCCCGGCCACCGTAGCCTCAACCTGCTGGGCTCCAACGATCCTTCCGCCTCAGCCTTCCGAGTAGCCAGAATTACAGGCGCACGCTACTACGCCCAGCTGATTTTTTGATTTATTGTAGAGATGAGGTCTTGCTGCCCAGGTGATAAATAAACATTTTAAAAATAAAAAATCACATATCTTTAGTTAACCATGATTAACTGAAAAGCTCAAATGTGTTGGCAATATAGTAGCATAAAACTATCAAGATATGAATCTTTGTCAAGGAAATTTCTTTATTCCCATTTTCATGCATTGGGAGCCAAATGAATGAAGTTAAGATTTGTTCAGGGTGTAAAAGTTAGTAAAAATGTTGAACTAGTAACTGTACATATTGAAATTAACTGCCAAATACTGTCTCACCTCGATTAGTTACAGTAATATTTTCTTTCCTCTGTGAAATTCTTGCTGCAAATATTATAAATGAAAACAAAAATGTCTTGAACTCTACCAATGTCAAGTAATATTGGGAAAAGCTTTAAAATGTGGTGTTAAAAAAATACAAGTTTTTTAGAAATTTAGTTCACCAACATTCATTTCAAAAACTTTCCCAGCACAGATCAACACCTGTTCTGATTACTGCTTTATTTTTCTCAGTGGAAATGGGAGGTGGGGAGGGGGGAAAGCTTCAGTTAAAGCCACACAGTCCAAATTTTAAGATTCTCATTTTTTCAAGTTCTACTATAAAGTCTGAAAGTTTTGTTTGAACTTGTAGCAGGGCTGGAGAATAGATGACTTTGCATTTATGCACAATGTTCCTGGTTACCTTTCTGGTCAAAGCTAAAATTACTCTCTCCTAATGTTTGTTAATACTTCCTGTAATACAGTCTGCTTCACCGCCTGTGGGTGAAAATATTCTGTTTTCTTTCACATTTGCTAGAAGATTACTTTGTTGACACTTTGATTTCACATCACTTCTATGAGCATTTCATTTGGGGGAAAGTCATTCTGGAGCTAAATTACAGAAGATATTTATTTAAATTCTAAACAATCTGGTCAGTGAGGGTTGAAAGGAAAGCTGGTGATTCAGGAGAAGGTCATGGAAGACGAATCTTCTGAGCTGTCACTGATTGAAAGCCACAGCCTGAGCTTCTCAGTGACTGCAAAACAGACATTGACCTTAGGTCCAGTCATGGAGGGCAGACAGATGTTTTTGGTCCCAAATAGTGTCATTCCTCTTTTGTTCTGGCAATTTTAGCCATAAGGCCAAAAAGCAATCAATGGAGTCTAGCAGCTAAACTTTTCACTGAAACTAACTGTACTCATCTGGGAAGGGAAGCTGGTCCTATCCTGGGTTTTCTTTCTTTCTTTTTTTTTTCTTCTTGTGTCTGGGTCTTACTCTGTCACCCAGGCTGGAGTGCAGTAGTGCAATCATCACAGCCTCGACCTCCTGGGCTCAAGTAGACCTTCTGCCTTAGCCTCTCAAGTAGTTGTGACTTTAGGCACACACCACCTCTCCTGGCTCATTTTTTTTTCTTCTATTTTTTGTAGAGACAGGGTTTTGCTTTGTTACCCAGGCTGGTCTCGAAGTCTTTTTTTTTTTTTTTTTTTCTGAGTTGGAGTCTCACTCCATCGCCCAGATTGGAGTGCAGTGGCTGCTCCTGGCTACCGCAGCCTCGACCTGCTGGGCTCCGGCGATCCTTCCACCTCAGCCTTCCCAGTAGCCGGAATTACAGGCATGCGCTACCACGCCCAGCTGATTTTTTGATTTATTGTAGAGATGAGGTCTTGCTGCCCAGGCGGGTCTCGAACCCGCGGGCTCAGGCAATCCACTGACCTCAGCCTCCCAAAGGCGTGGGATTACAGGCTGAGCCACTGAGCCCGGCTTGGTCTCGAACTCTTAGCTTCCTGCCTCCAAGCAATCCTTCCGCCTTGGCCTCTCAAAGTGTGCCCTGCCAGTGTTAACTTTCACTTAGTCCGTTACATCTTATTTTCTTATGATTGAGTATACTTTATTGCCAATGTTTTGCTATTATAAATAAAGCTGACATATATGTCTTTGTAAATAAATTTGTTTATCCAGTTTAGATTATTTTATTAGGAAAATATTTTCACTGGAATTCTAAGATCATTATGAAGATGTTCGGAACATTTAGCCTCTTAGAAAATTTGAAATAAACTACACTCTTACAAATAGTGATAAGAAGGCTAGTTCGGGCTGAGTGTAGTAGCATATGTCTGTAATCCCAGCACTGTGGGAGGCTGAGATGGGAGGATTGCTTGAGCCCTGGAGTTTGAGACCAGCCTGGGCACTATAGTGAGACCTCATTTCTACAGTACATTACAAAAAAAAATTAGCCAGGCATGGTGGCATACGCCTGTAGTCCCAGCTACTCGGGAGGTGGAGGCAGGAGGATTGTTTGAACCCAGGAATTCAAGGCTGCAGTGAGCCATGATTGTGCCAGTGCACTCTAGCCTGGGTGAGAGTGAGACTGTGACTCAAAAAAAAAAAAGAAAAGAAAGAAAAAGAGAAGAACCCAGGACAGGAGCAGTTTCCCTCCCCAGATGAGTAGAGTCAGTTACAGTGAAGAGTTTGTCCATACCCTAACAGTGGGAATTACTAACCACCTGTTTTCATCTATAGCAAGAGCATAATTTTGCAAGGGAGACAAGTGCATCTTTTCTTCTAATTGGGCCGGAGATCCCTAAGGTTTCTTTTGTGATCCCATATCATGTGAGTCAAAATTAAGTCTTTGAAAAAAGGAACAAAAGGACTAAATTTACATCATAATTTTGGCCACCATGGCCCAGAACTTCCCTTGTATGACTCATTTGTCCCTTGAACAGACAGTTTCCAATTTACAATGGTTCAACTTAACGAGTTTTTCTTTTTTGAGTCGAAGTCTCACTCTGCTTTCCAGTCTGGAGTGCAGTGGCACAGTCACGGCTCACTGCAGCCTCAAGATGATGCTGGGTGGCATAGGGTATAGAGTCCTTGGCTCACCACAGAAAGAAATTTCAGAGCAAGTCGCAGAGAGACTTTTAAAGTACCGTTTATTAGAGAGGGGAAAAAAATGACACATTTACGAGAGAATACAGGTGGCCTTAAGGGAAGGAACATACGCTTGCTGCTGGCAGAAAGTTTTCTATATTGTCCAAAATTATGATTAAGCAACCTATTTCTAAGCTAAGTTTGATCACAAGTTTCAGTTCTTATCGCTGTACTCCTAAACTTGCTTGTGTCATGAGGAAATTCTGTGATCTTAAGAAACACTACTATTTGATTAAGTGTTTTCATAAAGGGCTATTCCTGAGTTTTCCCGGTAACTCCCTACCGTCCTGTTCTCAGTCCTTGTAGCCAGCCATCCCATGTTGCAAGGTCAGGTCTAGGTTTCAGTCATTGTGTAGTTGTTTAAAAGAGTTACATGTTGATAAGACTGCCCAGGTGCCTGATCACCTGGTTTCCTAATTATCTAAGTTGGCCTGTAAGGAAACTCACTTTCTACATCTAAGCTATGCTAGCTGTCCTGCCTCAGACCTCCAGGCTCAGGCGATGTTTCCACTTCAGTCTCCTGAGTAGCTGGGACTATAGGTGTGTGCTATGACATCCAGTTAATTTTTATATTTTTTGTAGTGATAAGATCATGCTATGTTGCCCAAGCTGGTCTTGAACTATTGGCCTCAAATGATCCTCCTGCCTTGGCCTCTCGGAGTGCTGGGATTATAGGTATGAGCCACTGCACCCGACCTGATTTAACAATTTTTCAACTTTATGGGTGTGAAAGTGATAAGCATTCAGTAGAAACTATACTCTGAGTATCTATACAACCACTCTATTTTTCACTTTTAGTACAGCATTTGATAAATTACTTGAGATATTAAAAACTTTTTTGTAAAATAGGCTTTGTGCTAGATTATTTTGCCCAATTGTAGGCTAATGTAAGTGTTCTAAGCATATTTAGGAAAAGCTAGGCTAAGCAGTGATATTCAATAGGTTAGGAGTATTAAATGCATTTTCAACTTAATGATATTTTCAACTTAGGATAGTTTATAGAAACATAACCCGTTATAAGCCAAGGAGCATCTGTACCTTCATGTGTCTTAGCTCTGAGGCTGCTTTGTTTCAAATTACTCAGTAATTTACAAAAGTCAAATCAACAGCCAAAGAAGTGAATTGAAACACATTACATGGGAGGGCCCTTTATCACTATATATTCAATGTGCTGTTGCAGTATTATTTACCTGTTTATTCATGAGACCAAAAGGCTGTGATTTGTTCAGTCCTTGATTACTGACAACATTAGCTTATTTAAAATGAACAAAAACAAATTAGTTTTCTTAGACAATTCCAAAGGAATTATAGTCTGTCATAAGCATCAACAAATATTTTCTGTAAAGGTCCAGAGAATAAACATTTTAGACCTTGCAGGCCATATACTCTTTGGCAGAATTATTCAGTTCTGCCCTTGTAGGGTATAAACAGTAATAAATAATATGTAAGCAAATGAATGTGGTTGTGTTCCAATAAAACTTTATTTACAAAAACAGGCACCTGACTGATCTTGACCTGCAGGCTGTAGTTTACCAGCCTCTGCTCTATCATACTATTTGACTGTTTGTTTGATTTTTAAAAATCACTGAGGAATGTTTGTATAATTATTCCCATGAAATGACATCATTGTGTATATGAAACGAAATCATTCTTCACGTTATGATTTCTATTAAAGATCTGTGAAGAGAGAGGGGTCATATATGAAAACGCTGGAGAATTATTTTTGCAAAAGAGGCATAGAAGGTGTATGACTAGAGGGAAACAGTTTGGAAGTTGAAGTGCTGGTCTATGAGGTGTAAGACTAGAGGGAAACAGTTTGGAAGTTGAAGTGCTGAATTTGAAAAAAAAAAGTGGAGATTGGGAGTGAAATGAAACAGCCTGGGGCTAAATACTTTTGGGCTAGCCTGGGACAAGCAAAGACTGAAATTGAATGGGCTCCCTATGTTTCATCCAAATAAAAATATGGACACTCTTCTACTCAAGTACCATAAAACTTACAAATTCTCATAGATGAGAAAAAAGATATGCCCCCATTCAAAAACGAAGTCCAACCTAACCTCAGTGCAGACGTACAACTCCAGTAACTACCAGCAGGCAGTGAAGAGCAGCCATCCTCATCTTCACCATTGTGTCATTAGTACTGGAGGGTTTATCAGACCTAATTGCTTTTATTTTATTGCTTATCTCAAAGATTTTTTCTTTTTCTTTTTTTCTTTTGAGTTGGAGTCTCACTCTGTCACCCAGACTGGAGGGCAGTGGCCACTCCATTATCTATATCATGGCTAATAAGTACAAAACAGTGAAGGTAGGAGGAAAGTGCTAGAAAGTGCTTGTAAGAGGAACAAGATGATAGAGAAATGTTCAAAGGGAAATTCAGAACCAACATAGAGTTCTTTTATAAAACAACTTATATAGACAGTCATATTGTATACATTTCTATAGTGTCACTTTGGCTTTATAAATAGAAGGATTTATGTATCAAAGCGTTAATCTGCTTAAGAATTCAGAAGATGGGTGGGGTGTGGTGACTCATGCCTGTAATCCCAGCACTTTGGCGGCCAGGGCGGAGGATCTCTTGAACCCAAAAGTTCGAGACCAGCCTGGGCAACATAGTGAGACTCTGTCTTTAATTTTTACAATGAAAAAAATAAAGAGCTCAGAAGGAACTTTGCACTCCTTTCTTTCATGATACAAATTTTTCTTCCAAAGAATTTTGGCCTATATGATAGATTAGTGATGGCCACAAATTCCTTGACACTTCCATTGAGGGCTGGGATCTGTGTCTCCTTAGACTCTCTGACTTATAGAATACAACAGAAGTGACCCTGTGCCAGTTCTTAGGCCCAGACCTTAAGATCCCAAACACTTTCATTTCCTGTCTGTTATAACAGGGGTCCCCAACCTCCAGACCATGGACTGGTACTAGTTTATGGTGTGTTAGGAATTGGGCTGCACAGCTAAGGTGAGCAGGAGGTGAGCAAGGGAAGCATCATCCGTATTTACAGCCACTCTCCATTGCTTGCATTACTGCCTAAGCTCCAGTTACTGTCAGATCAATGGCAGCATTAGATTCTCAAAGACATGCAAACCTATTGTGAACTGCATGTGAGGGATCTAAGTTGCACGCTCCTTATGATAATCTAATGCCTGATGATCTGAGGTGGAGCTGAGGTGGTGATGCTAGCGCTAGGGAGCAGCTATAAATGCAGATTCGCATTAGCAGTGAGGTTTGACTGCACATATTCCTCGTCCCACCCCCTTATCCATGGAAAAATTGTCTCCCATGAAACCGGTCCCTGATGCCAAAAAGTTTGGGGACTGCTATCTTATAACACTTGCTCTTAGAGCCCTGAGCTGCCCAGTAAGAAGTTCAACTTTCTAGCCAGAGAGGGTGCATAGATATGCCTCAAGACTGCATGGAGAAGGGGTGGGCCCTGCTCAGCCCACCTTCCAGTTATCCTATCAAGGTACCAGGTATATAGGTGAAACCATCTTGGACCATCAAGACCTGCTCAGTTAACAACATGGTGAACAGAAGAATCAACCAGCTAAACCCTTCCCAAAGACTCCTCCTGACTCACAAGTTGTGAGACATAATAAAAGGCTTGTTGTTTTAATCCACTAAACTTTGATGACTTTTGTAATATAGCATTAGGTAATTTGAGTAGCATACATGAACAATGATCAGCAGGAGTTATTTACATGCACTTTCTAGCAATTAATTACTTGCAAATAAGTTTAGGAAAATTTAGAAAGAAAATTATTAAACGTGTTTTCTTCCTGAAGTATCCTGTGAACCTCGAATGTGCTAAACTCTGTGAAACTCTAAGGGGTTCCATAGTGAGCCGAATCAAACATAGATGACCTTGGCATCTTTTTATGAAAAAGTATTTTGTGTTTCTCCTGTTTATTTTTTGTTTACTTTCAATAAAATATAAATTCCCAGTTTTTGCCACTCTCTTTGTAGTCACCTGAAAGTCATGACATTTCACTTTCTAAACTATGAACTTTACCAAAAAATTTCTAAGATTCTCGTTGACTCATGATTACTAACCAAAAAGTTACTTCTTAAAAAAAAATTTTAAACCTGCCAGAGAACCAGTGTGAACTGGCAGAAAGATCTTAAAAGTAAGCAATGAACCAAGCAACTGAATTAAGTGATTAATCTTCATAATCAAATCCAACTTAATTTACCTTGCTCAATGATTTTCACCCCTAATTTTAAACATATTAGGCATCACTAATAACTTCAAGCAATCATAACATTGTCCATTATATTGCAAATTTTTTTCTATCATTCACATTAGAATAAAAATGTAAGGCATGTCAAATAGCAAGAATTTGAGGGAGGGATAAATTGTAGCTTCCAAGCATATACAAACTCCTTCACAATGTGGACTATGTACTGTAAGAAAGGGTCATACTTGTTTATATACGTTCCTGGTATTCCCATCTGCTATTCTCATGCATGTAATTCTATGGCAGCATTCTATTCTCTCAGGTCAGCTCCAGAAAGTTTGTCGAATTCTGTAAGCATCTGGCTTATGATCTCATGAGATCTACTAGTTAACTCATGGGAAAAAAGAATGGTTTATGGTGAGAATCATTTTTTATAAAAATCACTTTTTAACATAGCCAGGCATGGTGTAGTATTTCTCAAAGAGTTCTACAGGATTAGCTTCCTCAGAATATTAATATGTGTCTATTGTAGTGGTTTATGCCTGTAATCCCAGCATTTTGGGAAGCTGAAGCAAGAGGACTGCCTGAGCCCAGGAATTTGAGACCACCCTAGGCAGCATAGTGAAACCTCAGCTCTTCAAAAAAAAAAAAAGATATGTGTGTGTGTGTGTGTGTGTGTGTGTGTGTGTGTGTGTGTGTCTTTGTAAGTTTAAGAGGATTTAGAAACAAAATTGTTGAATATGTTTCCTTTTTGAAATTTTCTGGGAATCTTGAACATGCTAAGCTCTGTGAATCTGTAAGGTATCCCATAGTATGCAGAATCAAGCATAGTTGACTGTGGCATCTTTTTGTGGAAAAGCATTTTGTGGACTGAAACGCACTTTGGGAAATGCAGGAAATACTGGCAGAATGAAGAGTCTGGAACTTGGAGCCCAGGGGTCTTGGTCATGATCCTGATCTGCAACTGCTTGGTAAGTCATTCTATTAATCTCAAGCTCATCTTCTGTAAAACAAGGATAATATCACATGCACTTCCTGCTACCCCACAGAGTTTTTATGAGAAATCAGAAATTTTGGGCGAGAGTGACTAAGCATGCCTGGCACACAGCAGGTCCTAGGGACTGAATGCTGGAAGAATGATTAGCTTTGTATGACAATGTCTTTAGTTTATTTTAGGGTCCTGGTAAGAGGCTCACATGCTATGGGTTCAGGTGACAATTTCTTATCAACTTCTGAACTTCTATCCTGTTTAGCTGAGTCTAGGCTAGTTCTCTCCAAAAATGAACCTATGTGGTCTCACTCTGTGACAATGACCATAGAAGATACTGTATTATCTGCTGAATTGAAGGTCAACTTGGCTCTGTTGTTAAACATTTCACAGTTGGACGACTAAGCCAAGGGATGTTAAAGTCAATTTCTTAAGAAAATATTAGATGGAGGTGGAATCTATCTTGAGGCAGAGAGCTAGAACCAGAGACTTGAGACCAGGTTTACTTAATCTCTTTGACTCTTCGTTTCCTCACTTATAACTGAAAAAAATAATTGTCACATAGAAATATTATGAGCATTAAATCTGATGTTATGTATGGAAAGTATATTGCATAGCCTAAAATATAGTATGTAGTTAATACACCCTTCTTATGACTATTATCAAAAGAGATTTTTCATGGAACTACATAATACAGTTTAAAAATTAAAGGATCTATTACAGATCACCTAGTCAAATTTCCTCCTTTTCTAGAATTAAAAAAAAAATTGAGCTTAGAGGGATGAGCGAATGTAGCCAAGGTCATATAGTTTTCAGTGCAATGCCAAGAAGAATATAATAGCTTTTTCCACATATTCAAAAAAGAAGAATGTATTTGTATGGAATGACCCCAAGGGACCAAATCAGTGGAAACAGCTAGAGGAAACTATGTGAAGAGGACACAGCTAATAATCTCAGTGTTCCAGTGTTGCCTTAAGACTGCTGCTCTTTCCCTTTTATGACTGAGGCAGGCTTTTGGGAGATGAAGTAGGAGGCCATATGTAGAGTTGTCTCTCTCTAGGGTGTGTGTATTGGAAATTAGTCATATGCATCACGGTTAGGTCAGTGATTGACACATTGCTGAGACCAGCCCAATCTATAGCAGAACCAATCCTGGAATTGTATTTATAAGAATTCAGGAGCCACAATCTCATTGGAAAAAGAGACTTAAAGTTGTAATTTCTTAGCACTTCATGTGAGATTGAGAAAATGTCAAGTATCCATATCAAAGAATAGGGTTGGAAGGAGATTACAGAGGGGCTAAATTTCTTTAACCCGGTCGGCATTGCCACTAGGTGTGTATATAAAAAAACTTGGTTCAACTGCCTGGATTGTTTACCACCATTTTAGAATCTGTAATTTTCAAATACCTGTACTGACAACCTTTGTATTTATGTGAGTAATTGAAAACTGACTGTAATTGTGAAATCTAACAACCTCAGAACACATTCATGAAGTGTCACTCTTTAGATACAGTGTGAATTGAGATGTTTCATCCACCAGACAACACAAGTCATTTGCTTGTTGGTTAAAGTATGTGCTGTCAATCACAATATCCCAAACAAAAACCAAAATGAAACAAAAAACTCAACAACAACAAAGAGAGTTTTCTCTCAGAAACAATCTTAGTGAGACAGGACTTGCATTAGCAACAAAGGAGAAGTGAGAGGTGATTTGAGGAAGTAAATTCAGGTTCAGTGAAGGCTGGGATATTTCTGTGGAACCCACTAAAAGGGGAACTCCACGATATGCTTTGCGTTTGCTCAGCTCTAGACCTGAGTTTGCATATTTTGTCATTTCAGAATATGTTCTGACTAAAACAGCAAGTATATTTAGTTTAAGTGGTTAAAGAAACTAGCAGCAAAGTGGGCACATCCTGTTACGGTGCCTATAATAATAACAAAGCTAATATTAACTGAGTGCCTACCGTGGGCAGGCACAGTACTAAACACCGCACATGAGTTAACTTGTTTAATCCTTATAACATGCGGTGATGCTATTCTTAACCCCATTTTCAGGAAACTGAAGTCTAAAGAAATTGACTACTTTCCACAGCTGATGAGTGTTTGACCTCAGGCTGGAATCAAAGTCTTGTGATCCCAGCCTGTACTCTTCCCTGTTGCGCTCTGTCTTGTCCACCTTCCCAGGGACATTTGAGATGGAGTTCAGTCTTGGTGTGTCAGTACTGTGGCCACTATGCCTGGAGAGTCCATTGTTTACTCCCTTGGATGACCAGAAATCCACAGGCCAGCCTTTGGGGCATGATATTCCTCTTTTGTGTTAAGCCTTGGAAGAAAATTACTTAAAAATAAGGTATTTTCCACTGGAGTCATGACAACAGATCAAAGATCTACTGAGAATGGGATGTGGCTTTACTTGATTCAACAGGCTTTACTCAGGATAAGTGGCATAAACTTAAGCATGATCAAGAAAGCATTCGGACACTGATTTAATTTACAATGGCATGTGGCATGTTATGTATGTCTCACAGGTGCTGCTGAGGAAACCATCCAAGGTCCCAACTTATCTGTGACAGATCTTAATATCTTAAAGCTAAGGAAGGTAGGGTGCAGGGTCAGCCATATACACATATAAAACATTCAGGATGCTGAAAAGGACCCCTGTATTCAATTCATCTGTTTTCTTTTTTTTTTTTTTTTTTTTTTTTTTTTTGAGTTGGAGTCTCACTCTGTCACCCAGACTGAAGTGCAGTGGCGCTCCTGGCCACCGCAGCCTCGACCTGCTGGGCTCCGGCGATCCTTCCGCCTCAGCCTTCCAAGTAGCCGGAATTACAGGCATGCGCTACCACGCCCGGCTGATATTTTGATTTATTGTAGAGATGAGGTCTCACTGCCCAGGCGGGTCTCGAACCTGCGGGCTCAGGCAATCCACTCACCTCAGCCTCCCAAAGGCGCGGGATTATAGGCTGAGCCACCGAGCCCGGCTCATTTTTTTCCCAGAGTTGCCAACAGGTCTGAAATTTTCACCACTACTATCACTTATTTATTAACATAAATATGTTCTCGAAAAGATAAATGTATTATGCCATTGACATTTACTGCAGACCAGTGATGGCTAGCACTGTAACTGTAATATTAGAAAAGAGAACTAGGCTTTGAGGGACTTACTTACCATGGTGGGTAAATTTTGATAGGAAAAGAGAATTGGAATGCCACAAAGGTCAGTGGTTTTTAAACACAGGTCCACTGATCATAGTTGGTTCAAATCAAAATATTCCTTAATTTATGGTGAAATATGAGTATTGAGGACAATGTTGTACACGTTTTAATGAAAATTATCAATTCTGAAATCATGTCCTCCATTTTGGATGGTACTATGTCTTTTCTTTTGTGAGATGATTGTGACAGTAGGTGACGGTTTGTTTTTTTCTTTAATGTCTTTATTTGACAAAATGAAAAACCAGCAACACTTTACTAATCTTTAATGTATACACACATTCAATATTTTATTTAATCTTCACAACAACTATCTGAGGCATGTACTGTGATAATGCCAATTTTATAGATGAGGAATCTCAGGCCTAGAGAATAAGCAACTTACCCAAATTTATAGAGCCATTAAGTGGCAGAACTGTGAGTTTTCCTCCTTACTTCTTCCATTTGGGACAAGGATACTGGGGTCTTTGAGGGAGACATCAGAACTAAAAACAGAAAGAGAAATATTAGAGGAGCTAAAGTACAGAAGATAACTTTACCTACTTTAATTTTATTGAAGATTGTCTAGAACTTTGCTTGCACAATATTTTCTCTTATAGTAAGCATCTAAAGACTAACATCAAGGCTGGGTGCAGTGGCTCATGCCTGTAATCCCTGCACTTTGAGGTCAGGAGTTGGAAAGCAGCCTGGGCACCATAGCAGGGCCCTGCCTCTACAAAACAAACAAACAAACAAACAAACAAACATTAGACAGGTGTGGTGGTTCATGCCTATAATCCCATAATAGACTGAGACAGGAGGACCACTTGAGTCCTAGAATCTAAGACTGCAGTGAGCTATGATTGCACCACTACACTACAGTCTGTGTGACAGAGAGAGATCCTGCCTCAAACAAACAAATGAAAACGAATATTATAAAATCCCCGAAGGTTAAGAGCAAAAGTTTTAAAGTTCATTCTTCTTCTTTTTAATAAATGAGGAAACTGAGAGGTAGTGTCTGATTTAAAATTCTATATAATTTAATATCGCTAGCACTCAGAAATGTTCACTTAAGTCAAAATTAATGTAGAGAAAATAAACAGCAAAGGAAAATGCAGCCCAATCAGACCAACTAAGTGTCTGTACATGACACTCTTCAGTCCAGTCACCTCAGTCATCCATGACATGTAAAGAACAGTCAATAGGAAAAACCCTTAAAATAGAATTAATTTCAGCTCAGTTCTTTGTACATAGTAAGCATTCAACAAATAGTCAATTACTGAAAGAATAAATGAGTCCCTAAGGTGATATTGCTCATCACAACACAGACAACATACGTTCTTTCTTGTTCTAGAAATAAACATTTGAAGTTCTGTGGAAATACTTAACCATAAAAAAATATCTTTCAAGGCCACACATACTTTGATTCACTAAGTGTATTTTCCTTTAAATATAGATTGGAAATTAAAACATGCTTAATTAGACATAAGACTTATAGTGATGAAGACTTAAGAACTAGAATCATTCACTTGGCATTTTGCAAACTCTCAACATTTGAAAAGATTTTCTGTTACTGAGCCCTTTGGCCACCAGGGAGCTCAACCAAATCCAGAATTAACTTTCTTCAGGGAAGGTGGAATGCTCATCATCTACTACAACCTTGGCAGGTGGCTGTCCTGTGCCTGCTCTCAAACACATACCCAAGGCTTTGGAGGAAGACTAATGGATATGTTCAGCATTTCAAAGTCCGAATATACCCTAATATTCATCTCCTGTTGACTAGAAGAATAATAGGTGAACAGTCCATTACATTAATTTTGCAGGCCTGGGGGGATAGAAACGTATTCTATGACCTCAGTCCTAAACTTCAGGAAATCCCGTGGTAATTTCATGTCTCTAAACCAAGAAACTCAGGAAGTCCCTCTAGTGCTTTTGAAAGGCAGATGTTGAGGTGGCTGTAGGGAACTCTCAGGGTCCAAAGATACAGTCCCTCCCAGTGGAGGCTCAGGTGCTGGGTAGAGTTCCCATCATGCTTGGGTTGACATAAGAAACATCATTAAACAGAATGTGATTCCTGAAAATAGATGGGGGGAGGTAACATTCAAGATGATTTCCCATTAATTAGAGTCCATGCCTGGAGGGAAATTCAAAGTCCCAAAAGGAAGATGCTTGAGCCTACTGCTGGCCTAACCCATTTTGCTCCCAAATGTGAGCCCCCAAGGTCTGAAGGAGATGAGAGTGTGGTTCAAGCTTCCCCTTTATTTTCATTCTATACAGATCTGGCTGCTTAACAGTGGCTGGACCCTGACCAAGCAACTACATCAGTTGGAGGATTTGCAGAAGTTCTGGCAGTTTCCCAAGCTCTAATTCCTGCCTCAGGTCTCACCTGGACTGTAGTGTTCCTGGAACTCTATAGAGAAGTAGATGCCACAGGGGGGCCTGAACACAGGAGACCCTGGAAGTGTCTCAGGATTTTGAACCTGGGTTGCAGAATTTCTCTCCATCTGGGAAGCGGGACCAATTTTAATTGTTCAACAAAAATGTAACAAGCATCTGCTTTTTCACACTAGAGAAAATAGAACCACTGATGGTTTGAGGACCACTTCACAGAGGACGTGGGATTGCCAGAGATGACTAGCACTGAGTTGTGGGGCTAAGAGAGTCAGCACTTCAGCCCTTGTCTTTTCACTTATCCCCTCAAATGAAAATGGCCACCTGGCATCATCCTTTATCTAATCAAATATTTTTCTCTTGAAAAATCTAAGCCAAAACCTGATTAGATAGTCTCATGATAAATCTACCATAAGGAAAGATATCAAGGCCTACACTGTTGGACTGTTGATTAACCCATTAAAAACTAGTTCTACTTTAAATAAGCAAAAATCAAAGATACCATCTTAATTTTCTTTTTTGGCCTCCAGTGCACAGTATGGTGCTTAGCTCATAGTAGGCATCTTAGAAATGTTTATTGCATTGAAAAGAAAATAATTCCTATGATGAGGAGTATTTTACCTTGGGCTGTGTTTGACTGGATGCAATTATTGGCTTGGTGTTTTCTCATCTGAAAAGTTTTTGAACCAGTGAATAGCAAATATGGAATAGTAATAGAATAAGAATTGATTGATTTTTACTTTTAAGCCAGGAAAATTTGCCCACTCGGGTAGGAACAGTCAATCATTTAGTTCACTGAGTATTCACTGATTTAATGCCAGAATTTCAGCTCCTGTTGAAGTAATCATCAAGAGTGTTGGTTTTGAAACTACTCTAAAACTGGTTCTATAATTTTTGTCCCATGTCTCAACTTCCCTATTTTCTTGTTTTCTTTTTTGTTTGAGATAGGGTCTCCCTCTGACACCTAGAATGGGGTGCAGCTGGAGTGCAGTGGCATGATCATAGCTCACTGCAGCCTCAAACTCTTGGGCTCAAGCCATCCTCCCATCTCAGTCCCCAGGGTGAATGGCATTACAGACATAAGGCTTCATTTCCAGCTCAACTTCTCTATTTGTAAGATCCATGTGATTTCCCATTCCTGAGGAATATTTGGAAAGATATGTGAGCTACCAGTTAGATGTTACTGTACACACACATTTACTATTACTCTCATTGCCAATGATTCAATATACAGATGTGCTGAAATCAGTTGTATACTGCAAGCAATAAAGTACTGGATTTTAAAAATAATATATTTAAATACATTTAGATTTAAGGCAATCACAATAACATACACTCTCACTTACTGACCTTTTTGAGGTGATTTTTCTGAATAAGGGAGAATGAGGTGGGCTGTAGCCAGGTACTGGAAATTGCACACAACACACAAGGAGTCTCACTGGCCCACGAGAGTGAATGACATGTGTGAATGTCATCAGTCACATGCATCACAATGGAAAAAAGCTTGCAATTCCTTCTACAGCCATTTTCTTTTCCTGTAATTTGTAATTCCCTTTGGAAAATTTACACTTAAACAGTCTATAGTATGAGTGTTCATCATTAGAAATAAGACAAGTTTCCCTGATCACACTACCTAACAATACACCCGAACACCTACATTTTTTCTGCCATTTTTTTTGCTCTGTAGCACTTATCTCCATCTGACATTCTTTATGTTTTAGTTATGAATTTATGTCTTAATATAGCATACATACACTCCATGAAGACAGGGTGTTTGTCTTGCTTTACACTGTGTCACCGACCTCTGGAAGAGTACACAGCACATAATTGGCACTTAATAATATTTGTTGAATAAATGGATAAAGACTATGGAAAGATTTATTCTACTGTGCACTCTTGTGAAGAAACTCTAGTAATTTTTTTCTATTTCTGCCAGTTGCTTTTATTAAAATAAAATTTGGATGACAAGTGAAGTAAAAACATCCAACAATCCAAAACACAAACTAGTCCAAAAGTAAAAAGAGAGCAGTTGAGAAACAATTCAATACCATGGATCTGTCTTCTGTATGACAAATTGGAGGTGTGTACAACATTTTCCAAGGGCTTGAATAATACATAAATTCCAAGTGCTTCTGAAGAAATGAACACTTCTCAAATCAACATTTTTAAAGAAAAACTATACATCTATTATCAGAGTAGACAGTAGTATGACTTAATGTTAGGCCAGGCGTGGTGGCTCATGCCTATAATCCCACCACTTTGGGAGGCCAAGGCAGGAGGATCACTTAAAGTCAGTAGTTTGAGACCAACCTGGGCAATAAAGCAAGATCTTGTCTCTACAAACGATAAAATAATTAGCTGGATATGGCAGTGTGCCTGGAGTCCCAGCTACTTGGGAGGCTGAGGCAGGAGAGTCACCTGAGCCCAGAAGGTCAAGGCTGTGATAAGCCATAATTGCATCAATGTACTCCAGCCTGGGCAATAGAGTAAGACCCCTCACCCCAAAAACCAAAACTAAACTAAACTAAACAATAGGATAGCAATTCTACTAGACTGGAGTAATAAAACAATCCTTTTAAACTATTGTACTAAGAAAACAGTGTGACTACGTTGAATTTATTTTTAATTGATAGTTAGAAGTGAAAAGATTACAAAAGTACCACTTTATTTTAATTAAAAAAACCCCAAATCCTAAACTGAGATAATGCTAATGTTTAACATGGATTGGTTCTTTTAGTATATTAGTTTATTTACTTTTATTAACATTTTTTTTTTGACTTGTGGTCTCTGTTGTCTAGGTTGGAGTGCTGTGGCATGATCACGGCTCACTCCAAACTCAACCTCCTGGGTTCAAGAGATTTTCCCGCCTCAGCCTCCTGAGTAGTTGGGACTATAGGCAAGCATCACCATGCTTGCTTATTTATTTATTTATTTATTTACTTACTTACTTACTTACTTACCTGGTGGGAGTTAGGTGGTATCTCAGTGTGGTTTTGATTTGCATTTCCTTGACGATTAATGAGACTGAGCATTTTTTTCATGTATCTGTAGGCTGCTTGTATGTCTTCTTTTGAGAAGTGTCTATTCATATCTTTTGCCCAGTTTTTAATAGGGCTTGTTTTTTTCCTTTTGGTACATTTGCATTCCTCGTAGGTTCTGTATGTTAGGCCTTTGTCAGACATATAGTTGACAGATATTTTTTCCCATTCGATGGGCTCTCTCCTCCTTTCTTGATGATTTCTTTTGCTTTGCAGAAGCTTTTCAGTTTGGTAAGGTTCCACTTGTCTATCTTATCTCTTATAGCATGGGTATCTGGGGTTTTGATCAGGAATTGATCGCCTATTTTAATTTCCATAAGGGAGTCTTCTGCGTTTTCTTAGATTCTTACCGTTTGAGGTTTTACATTTAGGTCTTGGATCCATTTAGAGTTTGTTCCTGTGTATGGTGATAGACAGGGGTCCTGTTTCAATTTTCTGTACATGGTCAGCTAGTTTTCCCAGCACCATTTACCGAATAAGTTCTCCTCATCCCAGTGGTTGTTGTTGGAGGCTTTGTCAAAGATGAGTTGGTTGAGAAATTGAGGTTTTGCTTCTGTCATCTCTATTCTGTTCCTTTGGTCTATATGTCTGTTCTTGTACCAATACCAGGGTGTTTTAATTATTTTAGACTTATAGTAAAGTTTAAAGTCTGTAAATGTGATAACTCCTGCTTTGTTTCTTTTGGTGAGAATTATTTTGGTCATTAGTGGTCATTTTTGTTTTCATATGAATTTCCGTATTGTTGTTTTCAGGTCTGAGAAGAATGATGTAGGTAATTTAATTGGTATTTTGTTGAATCTGTAGATTACCTTTGGTAGGATGGACATCTTAACAATGTTGATTCTTCCAATCCATGAGCATGGAATACTTTTCCATTTGTTTGTGTCTTCTTTGATTTCTTTGAGCAGTGTTTTGCAATTTTCACTGTAAAAGTCTTTCACTTCTCTGGTTAGGAAGATGCCAAGGTATTGTGTGTGTGTGGGTGTGTGTGTGTGTGTGTGTGTGTGTGTGTGTGTGTGTGTCTATCGTGAATGGGATTATGCTTTTCATTTGGTTCTCTGCTGGTTTGTTGTTGGTATATAAAAATGTGACTATCTTTTGCATGTTGATTTTTATACCCCAAGACTTTGTCAAAATTCTTTATTAGTGCAGATGTTTTTGACAGATTCCCTTGGGTTCCCAGGTAGAGGATCAGATTATCCACAGAGAGGGATAACTTGACTTCTTTTCCTATTTGGATACGCTTAATTTCCTTCTCTTGTCTGATTGCTCTAGCTAGGACTTCCAACACTGTGTTGAACAGAAGGGTGAGAGTGGTCAGCCTTACTTTGTTCTGGTTTTCAGGGGAAATGCTTCCAATTTTTTCTGTTTAGCAGCATGTTGGCTGTGGATTCATTGTAGATGGCTCTTACTTTTTTGAGCTATGTTCCCTCTATGACTAGGTGTTCCAGAGTTTTTATCAAGAAGTGATGCTAGATTTTATTGAAAACTTTTTCTGTGTCTAATGACATAATCATGTGGTTCTTATTTTACATCTGTTGAAGTATTTAATTATGTTTATGGTCTTGTGGGTGTTGAATCAGCTCTGCAACCCAAGGGTGAAGCCTATTTAGTCATGATGGATGATTTTTGAGATGTATCTGATTTGCCAGAATCTTGTTGAGAATATTTGCATCTATGTTCATCAGGGATATTGGTCTATAGATCTCTTTTTTGTTGGATCGTTACCCAGTTCGGGTATCAATGTGATGTTAGCTTCATAAAATGATTTGGGGAGAGTTCCATCTTTCTCAATTGCCTGGAATACTTTCAATAGGATTGATATTAGCTCCTCCTTGTATATTTTGTAGAATTCTGCTAGAAAGCCATCTAATCCAGGGCTTTTTTTTTTTTTTTTGTAAGTAGTTTTCTTCTGATGGAGTTCATTTCCTGGGTTGTTATTGGCCTATTTAGGGTCTCAATATCCTCTTGTTTCAACCTCCCTCTTGTTTGGGAGGTTGTGTGATGTCAGAAAATCCTCCATTTCATTTAACTTATGAATTTGTTTCCATACAGATATGCATAGCAATCTCTAATAATCTTTTGTATTTCTTCAGGGTCAGTTGTGACTTGATCTTTTGCATTTCTGATTGTGTTTGAGTTTTTTCTTGGTCATTCTGGCTAGGGGTCCATCAATCTTATTTATCCCCTCAAAGAACCAGCTTTTTGTTTCTTTTTTTTCTATGAGCTTTTTGTCTTCTATGTCCTGTATTTGGGCTTTTATTTTGGTGCTCTGGATTCTTCTGCTTAAGTTAGGGTTTTGGTGGTTTTATTTTTCCAGTTCTCTTAGGTGATTTGCTGTTAACTTACGATCTTTCTATTTTCTTCATGTGTGTTTGTAGAGATATAAATTTCCCTCTTAGTCTGTTTTCATGGCATCCCAGATATTTTGGTAAGATGTTTCTTCATTTTCATTCATTTCCTGGAAACTTTTAATTTCTGTTTTGATTTCTGTGTTGACCAAAGAGTTCTTCAGCATTGTGCTGTTTAGTGTTCATGTCTTTGTGGTCTTTGGGGAATTAAGTTGGTGTTGATATTTATTTTTATTCCACTGTGGTCTGAGAAGGTGCATGACAGTATTTTGATCTTATAAAATTTGTTTATGTTTAGGCTATACCTTTTTGCACTCCCACCAGCAATGTGTGGAATTTACTTTATCTGCATTCCTGGCAGCTTCTGGTGTTGTCACTATTTTTTATTTCAGTTCTTCTGATAAGTCTTTATTGCTATTGCATTGTGGTTTAAGTATGTGTTTCCCTGATGACTAATGATGCTATTTCTTCATGTACATTTTAATATCATTTTGTGAAATATTTGTTCATATATTTTGGCCATTTTCCAATTGTACTGTTACTTTTTAATATTAAATTTTGTAAGTTTAATAATACATATATTCTAGATACTTGCTCTTTGTTGCATCATATGTAGTTTGCAGATACTTTCTTCCAGTCTTGAACTGGTCTTTTCATACTTTTAACAAGGTTTTTAATTTTGATGAAATATAACTCATCAATTTTTTCTTTGATTAATTACGCTGCTGGTGTTATGTCTAAGAATGTTTTGCCTAAACCTATATCCCAAATTTTTTTCCTATTTTTATTCTCAAAGTCTTAAGTTCTCTATTTGAATTTCTGATCTATTTTGAGTTAATTTTTGTATATTATATGAGACTTATATCCCTGTATATTCTTTTATCCTCCCTTGCTTACAATATAAATATCTTAAATATTTCAATTATAGAACCACATCAGGTAGCTGTAATTTTTGTTTAAACTATCAATCTTAATTTAGAAAATCCAAGAAGAGATGGAAAGTCTATTGTGTTTACCTGTATTTTCACTTACTTTGTTCTTCTGATGCTCAAAGCTTACTTCTTTTATCATTTCATTTCTATTTAGAAAACTTTTTTTTAACCATTATATTAGAGTAGGCATTTTGGCAACAAATTTTTAGTTTGTCTCCATCTGAGGCATTCTGAATTTTCCCTTAATTCCTGAAGGATATTTTTTGCTAGGTATAGGATTCTGGGTTGACAGTTCTTTTATTTTAGCACTTGAAAGACTCATTGCCTTTTCCTTCTGGTTTTCTTGGTTTCTGAGGAGAAATGTGCTATCATTGGAACTGTTTTCTCTCTATAGGTGATGTGTCATTTTCTGCTGGCTGCCTTAAAAGGTTTTCCTTTGTCTTTAATTTTTAATAGTTTAATTTGAATATGTTTTGGTGTTTGCATGTTTGTTTTTGAATTGAGGTCTCACTCCATCTCCCAGGCTAGAGTGCAGTGGCGTGGTCACAGCTCTTCGTGTGGATTTCTTTGAGTTTATTTTGTTTGGTTTTGATCAGCTTCTTGAACCTATAGGCTTTTGTCTCTTTTAAATTTGGGAAATTTTCAGCCATTTTTCCTTCAAGTCTTTTTTGAAGAAGGACTGGAAAACATTATGCAGGTCTCTATAGTCTCACAGGTCTATAGACCACAGGTTCCTGAAATTCTGTTCTTTGTTTTTTCTTTGTTGTTCACTTAATTTATTTTATTTCTATTTTAAAGCTGTGGGAAGTCGGGATATTTAATTTATTCAATAACTATTTGCAAAATGCATGTTAGTATAGTTCAGTCATCAATTTCTCTGATTTTTAAAAAATCCATAGCTCAATGAGAAATTGAGTTATGGAAAAATTGGCTTCATTATTTAGCAGAAAAACAAGGGAAAAAAACATAGGCATCTTCTACATTAGTGTCTTTCTCATGTATATTATATTATATTATTTATATAATATGGTCATCAAAAGGTCTTGCCTACTCATATCAGTCACATTGGATTACATATTATTTGAAAAAATACCCTGCATTTTCTGTCTCCATGGTTACCTTATGTTTTTCCCTCATTAATTCATTTCACATATATGCGTTAAGTGCCTACAATAGCAGGAATTTCTAGGCACCAAAGTATATCAGTGAAAAAAACAGAGGGCCTTGTCAGAACACTTCCATCCCAATGGGAGCAGGCAGAAGATAATGATGATAAATACATTTTAAAGCACCTTAGAAGATAAGTGCTATGGAATAAAGAAAAATAGATTAAATGGGGATCAAATGTGGCGTATAGCTCAGATTAAGTCACTTTTACAGAACCTCTCTCATCTCCATCTGTTGAAATCTCAGCTCTTCAATCTTCATCTCAAATGTCACCTCCTCCATGAAGCCTGCTCAGAACTTTACTTAAAATTAATCTCCCTCCTCCTCCCCCAGCACTTCTTGTCTCTATGACAGCACATGGCATTCTGCCTTTGTGTTAGACATGAATGCATCTGTCTCTTCGTTAGAGTGTATCATTGCTTAACAAAGAGGATGTGCCTTATTAATCATTTTATCCCTTGCAGAGTCACACACAGTGACTGGCCTAACAAGTGTGTATTGAATAAATGATTCTAAATTAAACATGAATTGACAAAGTGTTGGACTGTTTATAAAACACAATCCTGATATTAGGATTTAAAAATATAAATTCAGTATGTAGATACTGGGTGCCAATCCTCTGTTCATACTTATTCTAGTCCCCTTTGCTAACATTTGTAGGACTAGGGCTAGAGAGATCATAAATGCTTTTTGGAGAAAGTTTTTATTTTCTGTTGTTGCTGGATTTCTAATTAAAAAAACACACATATTAACATGCCCAACAAATCGCAGAAAATGATGGCATAATCAAGAACTTAAATTTGTCTTCAGAGATGAAATACATTATTCATACAGACTACTAAATTTACCATTACACTTTAGACTTTAGGCAGTTTAAGCAACAACATTGTCTTTTTATAGTATCGTGCTTTTATCTGAGAAAATATGATTTATGTGAAATTGTCAGTCTTTATTTTTTTCTTTGCCAATAAATAAGAACCATGGAAATCATCAAGCTATATTCTTCTTTATTTAGTTCACAAAATCTATTGTTTTATAAGTCTAAGAACTAGTAAAACTTGTTGGCTAAAAAATTGTATTTTTTTTACAAGATAATAACATACTATTTTGAGACTGCTGTCATAAACAATATCTATACAATCATGACTACTGGATAAAGTATAGCCATAAAATTGATTTTGACAACACATTCTGTAGGTAAGTCAATGGGTAGGTAAGAATAAAAAATTTCCCCTAAACAATCATATCAAAGCATAACATAGTTTTTGCATTTTACTTCTTTTTGAAAAATGAATTTTAGAATTTAAAGATTTAACTAATGTATATTTGAAATGTGTTTATAATTCTTAGTAACTCAGTAGATTGAACTGGTTGAATTAGTGCTTAATGTTGCATTTTTGAAGCGAGATGTGACAACATGAAATATTGACTAAATGTTCTACTAGAATTGCTAATGATGGATTCTTCTGATGAAGAATTTAATACATACTGCTTTTAAATAAGGAAATGTGTTTGTAGTCTTAATATTTTTATTAAACTGAAACACTGATGTTTCTCTAAAGGTACTTATTTTTAACCAGAATGCACATGTAGCATATATTTTTATTAAATTTAATTCTTGATATGCAGGGAATTACTTTAAAGTATAATTAGTAGGAGGAGTTAAATTGCTAAGGTTAGCATTCTCATTATTAGAGAAATGTTATGATTATTATAGAGAAGTATAGTTGTTGGGCCGTAAGTGAGAGAGAAACAGAGGTGAATGAAAGAAAGAATGTGCTGGTCAGAGGTAGAACAAGGATGGTCACAAACACAAGAAACCTGCCTGTGCCCATAGATGCAAGGTTTGGAAAAGAATGTGGATCTTATGTTCCCACTGTGACTAGTACAACACTGCATGCTTAAGCGTCTGCATGTGTGTATGTGTAGGCCTGCAATAAGAACCTATTTAATTAATTTAATTCCTCATATGTACATGGGGCCAGCCAAGTACTTACAAGGAATCATTTAAGGAAGTGTGTAAATGTTATTAAAATGAGTATTAAATTAAAAAATAAAAATTATGTGAAATTATTTGAAACAATTAGTTGTTTGATTTAATTTTTTAAATGTTTTGATCGCTTTTTTGTCATAGTATCATAAGAAAGTTCAGAGTTTTTAGTGGGCCAAACTTATAATGTTAGAGATAAACCTGCTTGTCTATAATATGGATACAGCACAGAGACTCAACAGAGAATATTGTGTTTGCATAAAAATGACAACTTTTAATAAAATGTTAACATTCTATGAATTTCTTTTAGCTATACAAATCCTTTCACTTTTGAATTCAAATTACTCAGGAGTGCAAATTCTCTTTGCATCTTGAAGATACTCTGACTTGCAGCTAGTTTATCAGTAAACATGAGTTGGGAGTTGTCATGGCAAATTGAAAAACGTTGTTATCTGTCAGTATAAGCAGGCCCACTAGTGTCAGCAGATAAGAGAGAGAACAGAACTAGACTTCATGTTGAAGTATTGAAAACTAAAAAAGCATACAGTCATCCCCCTTATCCAGAGAGGATACACTCCAAGACCCCCAGTGGATGCCTGAAACCAAGGATAGTAGCAACCCCTTACACACACTGTATTGTTTCAACCTGGTAACCAAAAAGACTGCTCAGTGGCTATTGGGTGGGTAGCATGGAGATCATGGGTGTGCTGTACAGTGGGACAATTCCCAGAGACTGGGATGTGTGAGGTTCCATTGGCTACTCACAATGGCGTGCCACTGAAGACTGATGAATGATTCATTTCTGGAAATTTTCACTTGATATGTTGGACTGAGGTTGACCTCAGAAAGCAAAACCAGGGATGAGGGAGACTACTGTATTTACCAATTTAAGAGTGATTCTCTTGAATATTAGTTTTATAGCAGCACCCAAACTAATTTTAAAGGACCAATAAAAATTTTTCAAATATTATTTAAGAAGTGGGTACATGAGTATAATTGCCATTTTAACTTGTAATATGCAGTAAGTTGGTATCTGATCCTTGCCAAGATAAAAGCAAATGATAAAAATTGCTTTTAGATAATGTCTGATATCGCTTTATGAAGATTTTTCCAAGGGTAGATCTGCAAAAGGAACTTCTCTTTTATCTTTAAAAAGCAGTGCAGTCAGTTTTATCTTTGCTTGTCTGGAATTCCCCCCCTTAAAGTATTAATCTTTCATTCATTATCCTTCCTGTGAATCCAAAACACAAACACACACACACAGACATACACAAACACACACCCCCCTCAGAATGTCAATTCCAAGTGGCATTTATTATCCAAGCACTTAAGTATTTAGAACTTGCAATATGTCTCATATTAGGCTACATATGCAATGGGATTACTTAAAAATAAAAGTCATGCATTGTATATTTTTTTAATACTTAAGACTTATACATGGACCAATTAAAGAATGCTAGGCTTTGTATGCAGACAAAAGTGTTATGGTTCTGAGAAATGATATATTATCATAAAGTGAGAAAGTTGGAAAAAACTTGGAGGATTTGCATCGAGTCGGTAATGCTGTGTGTGTCTCAAGTGGATGTGGAATAGGGAAACACAGTGTTCAGAGTCAGGGAAACAGCAAGAACAGAAAGGGGGAGATGTTTTAGGCAGTAGAAAATCAGTCTGCTTCCTAAAGCGTATTTGTGTGTTTTGAGCAGGTGTAACCAGGTTCTTATTATATCACCAGGCTTTGCTTTCAAGTTTACTTCAAGTTTCAGAGTTTCTCATCTGTCTTTATATGTTGATGATTTTACATAAAGCATTCCCTGGGTCATGAAGGCCTGACTTTATCTTTGCTTAAGCTTTTTCAGTCCAGTATCAGAATATCCTTTCTGATATCTCTATAGTTCTATACACTGAACAGTTTCCCACTTTCTGTTTCATTTTTTCTTTTCAACTGCCTGCATCTTTTCTCTTAAGACTTCCTCAAAGACCCAGGAAACCACCAAAGCTTAAGTTGGCCAATGTGCCTCAGTTCACAAATGTTTACTCAGCACTTGCTAGGAGCAGAAATATACAGAGACAGAGAAGCCATGTTTCTTACCCTTCAGAAACTTTTAGTCAGGATAAAGGCTGTTTCTTGCCCAGTCTACCTATATTGTCCTCAACCACAATCGGATTTGGATGTCCACCAAAATAGAAAAAAATAAATAAAATAATAAACACTAAGGAGGCTAACATTCATCCAAAATAAGAATGAATAGCTTATACCCACGAGGCACCTGTGATGAAGGGTAGCAAGAAGAGTAGTTTGGGCTCTAACTCTGTCACTTCAAGTATAACCTTGAACAAGAGGAGATGGGGAAGGGAAGGGGAACAGACATTTCTTGATCTCTATTATATAACAAGCACCATGATTGATACTTATTGTATATTATTTAATATTCTCTCTACATTTAATATGTATTATCTAATATTATACATTACTTAATATATAGCTCATACCACCTCCATGTCCCCCTGAAAAGCTCCAGCACCGCCATTAAAAACATTCTTCCTATTTTGAAGATAACCAAAAGCCCTGAGATTTGAGCTTGGTCTCAATCCCCCAGCTCTCCCACTTAATGAAATTTTTGGCTAGGTCATTCACTCATTCATTCATTCAGTACACACCATACGTCAAGCATGCTGCTTGGCACAGGGTTTTGTGGCAACTGTTTAGCATGTTCCCTTCCCTTTAAGCTCTCACAGTGCAGTAGAGGCATGTGAGGAAGCCCTTGGAGTTAAATGGCATGTGTGGTTCCAAAGGTCTGTAAAGACTAGTGTGGGATACAAATGAGAACCGGTCCATTCCAACCCTGGACAGGTGAGTGGCAGAAATCAGTAGAGCTCTCAGATCGAAGGTGGCCCCTGAGTTCCACCTAGTCACCCACTGAGTTAGGCGATTGTGAGAAAGAACAAGACCTTCTAACCCAAATGAGCATCCGGGCCTGAAAGAGCCTGGGTGATAAATGAGAGTGGTTCAGAGCTGTTTGAAACAGGGAGCTGTGAGGCAGGGTGATAACATCTACTTCACTTGCTAGGGAATTAAAGAGGCAACACATAGAGAGTACTAAGCTTAATGACTGACACACGCTAGGTGCCCATGACTGCTTCTTTCTCCCCTTCCTCTTGTAGTTTTCCTTTTACTGACATCACCTTACAGTCCGGACATCCCAGGCTTCTTATCTTACTGTATGTGTTCTTATTGCTGATTGGTTCACACCCCATCTAGCACATTGTACATGTTAAATGAATAGCCTCCACCACAGTTGTCAGAAGTTCGGAAAAATGATGTGAATTTTGATAAATAATTGAAGTGAAAGTTGAATTTAGCTTCAATTCTTTCTTCTTCTTTGTCCCTCTATGATAATTTGAATAGATTTTTACATGTATACATGTAAGTGTTGTGAATGTGAAGAGAATGAGCATCAGTGCAACTCATTGGGATAGAATTCTGTATTTTTCCATGGGAACTGCCCACTTGCTTCCAAATCCAGAAGAGCTACTCTTCCGTCTCCCGAACTTTCTAAGATCATGACATCAACCATACTGCCAGGAGGAGAATTGAAGGCAACATACCATAAATACACAACCTTAGAGCTCATCATTTCTGTACAGAGCTTGAAGTCAGCTCTACCTGCACTCCTAATCTGTCCTCACCTCTATCATGGGTTCTGTACATACTTGTATCCCCTCCAAAAGACTGTAAATTGAGAAACCATGACTTGTCTTATTCAACTTATTCAGCTGCTTCTAGTTGCCCCCTAATCTATAGTTCTTTATTCATTTCAGATATTCAGTAAGTATCTACTCAATTTTAAAAATCCTGGGTGAATCAGAAATTAAACACAATCACTTAGTATAGCAGGGTTCCCAGAGCTGTGGCATAGGAGGGGCCTTGGCATTTCACACTATAGGTATCATGTCACTTAGTGCATGTTTTCAAAAAGACTCTATATGTTGTTGTGGTGTTGTGGTGAAGAGTATGATCCGTACAGCCATACTACCTGGTTTTGAACCCTGTTACAAGTCATAAGACCTTGGGCATGTGAGCTGATCTCTTTGTGCTCAGTATTCTCTTCTGCCAAGTAGGATAATAATAGAAGCTATCTTATCGTGTTGTCATAAAGATTACTGAGTTAATACATGTAAAACACTGCAGAATAGCACTGGCACACTGCAAGTGCCCAATAGGAATTAGTTCTTTTATACTCTGCTCAAGTTCTATATAAATGCAACAGGAGAAAGGTAGCAGCTTAGCAATAAGAAGAAAGTACAGGACTACCAATAAGAAGGAGGGCAGGAACATATTTGGAATGGTACTGTAATCCTACTCAAGGATGAGCACTTCTCTAAGTAGAAAGTCATCCCTGTCATAGAACATGAGGACAAGGTGCTGCACCTGGTGGCAAAACCCCTGCAACCCCATTCAGCGGAGTGGGAATAAAAATGCCTCTCTGGGTGGTGAAGCTGTCTGTCTCTTAGAGTCTTTTTAAAAGCTTGCAAGTTGTGGAAAAACCTCTATTGCAGAAATGTATTTCCTGTCCAGTGAGGCATTTTTCCTACTAAGAATACTTGTGAGAATGTTGGTATTTTAAGCTATAATATCGTTTGATATTTTTAGGTGTGTATGACTTTTTACAAGGTATAATGATGATACTGAATAGTTTTTATCAGAGGATTTAAATATCACTGACTTTTTTTTTTAAAAACATGAGACTTGGAGGGGATAAAAATTTATTTAGTAATGGAGACATATTCTTTTAATGGACTTTAGAACTTTTACTTTTTTGAAAAGCAATGATATGACATTTAACTAGGTATAAAGTAATAATATCAGACAGGAAAAATAATTATTCTTAATAGTAAAATACAGTGAGACTAACAATGATAGAAGACACACTTAAAAAACTGACTTGTGAGGAAAAATGATTAATTAGCTATTGGAAGAGATGACTTAATAAAGGTAATTGTGGCATTGCAATATTCCATTTGGGATAAGTATATTTTAAAAATTTGTGTCAGTTTTTCTTATTTCTCCTATGTCTTTGAGAGTCACCCTAATGCAAAATAGATGAGGGTCAAAGTAACAGGAAAGGTTATAATTTTCTAGTAGAAGACAAAAATATAACAATAATTCTCCCTTCCCTCATTGTCAAAATCCTTCATACTTAAGAATCTCAGAATCCTTTAGTTAGCTACAATGATCTGTTGACTTTATCAGAATAGGGAGGGTCATGTGAAGTGAAGCTATAAAGTGAAGCAATCTATTAAAAAAAAAAAAAGAGTCTTCACTATGTGGCTACTCTCTCTCTCTCTCTGTGTGTGTGTGTGTGTGTGTGTGTGTGTGTGTGTATAGGTATGTATACATATGTGTATATGTATACATGTGTGTACATATATATTAGTTTTTTTTATTTTTATAGAGATAGAGTCTCTTTATGTTGCCTAGGTGAATCTTGAACTCTTGACTTCAAGTGATCTTCCCACCTCGGCCTCCCAAAGTGTTGAGATTACAGGCATGAATCAGTGTGCCTGGCCTCCAACTATTTTTATAGTAGTACAACTACAAATATTGGAAAGATTGAGATATCTATAAAAATTGACATAAAATTTTAATTTTTCTTACCTTCATTAAATTAGTCTATATCTGTGTTTTGCCTAACCTTAGTGCCAGTGTTTAAGATGGTCTGAATCTATATTACCTACATATTGTTTTTTCTAGAGATTCCATTTTCCAACAGGAAACCACCTTGGGTATTCTTTCATGGCCATAGTCTAAGGGTGAATTCAAAACTAAAAACTAGTGTTTCTAGGCTGGTAAATCCATCGAGGTGCCGGGAGGCACCTGGAGAAGACATGGGCACTCCAGGTAGCCTCCTGACCCATTGCCTTGCCCTGTGCCACTTTTCCCTATGACTGTTTATGGGCTGTCTCCTTATAATAAACCAGTGAGGTGGATGTGACCCCAGACAGAGACATGGCTAATAACGTCCTCATCATCTCTGATGTCCTAAAGAATATTCAGTACAGATGTGTCAAACAAAAGCCCAGAAAGCAAGCTGACAGATTCAGCCACTCAGTTTGTGCTCTGGGTTCTTCTTGGTTCACCTTTGGTCACTACTACTGAGAGGTGGTCACAGAAACAGGCAAAGAATGGGAGCTACCAACAATAAAAGACACAGCTGTTTATAGAACCTGGAATCTGAACTGTAAGAGCAGCAGAGAACATTCTCCACCAACACAATGCCCAGGACTGCCCTCTGCATGAAGCCCCAAGTACACAGAGGGGATTTGTCTGGATGTGGACATCGGAAACATGTCTTTTTTCAACACTTGCTCACTTCTTCATAGTCATTAAAATTTCTGCTTGGGAACCACTGTGACCATTCTTTTTACCTTCAAATTCAAATAATGGTGACTAGGCACCCTGGATTTTTATGTGCTGTGGTGCAACTAGTTTCAGTAATCCCTCCAATATACGCTGGAGAAGACCAGTAAAGCTCTAACCATACTTGCTTCCCACAAGAATATTTGGAAAAGAAGAAAATATACCTATGGTAAAGAAATAGCCTGATGTATTGACTCATAAAAAATGTTACAGGACAAAATTATATGGAACCTTTCATGAATCATAAACAATATGTCTTAATAATCTAAAACTAATTAGAAAATATACTACATGTAAATATCATAGGTTGATACAAAAGTTTGCTTTGGGGCTTGGGATTTGACTTCTATGTTTGTATCTCTTGAATTTTTGGATCAAGTGACAGCATTTTTAGTTTGTTCCAAGGACTAGTGTATTGCAGAGGTTTTAAACTCAAGATAAGTATTTTATTGCATCTAAGAACTGCATGATTCATTAAAATGGAAGTAACTAGAATGAATATTTAGTCTACTGTAAATCAGTGCATTGATTTCATGTATGAAATTGAGAAACATGCCTGTAAGATTTAAAAACAATCCTGAAAGACTAAAATTTGGGCAGCGAGACCTCATTTCTACAATAAATCAAAAAAATCAGCCGGGAGTGGTAGCACATGCCTGTAATTCCGGCTACTCGGAAGGCTGAGGCGGAAGGATTGCTGGAGCCCAGCAGGCAAGGCTGAGGTGGCTGGGAGCGGCCACTGCACTCCAGTCTGGGTGATCGAGTGAGACTCCAACTCAAAAAAAAAAAAAAAAAAAAAAAAATTTCAATATACTTTTTTTCTACTGTTTATAGTTTGCCTTTGGTATCTCAGTTTCTGCATACAAATCGGCTTAAAGGATACACATCCTTGACCTACAAGTTTTCTAGGAGAATACAATTTGACAACAGATATCAACGTCTTTTGGTGGTAACAATGTTTGGTTTGGCATTCTTGTTATTAGAAACACAGGAGTCTGGCTTTCCTAGGTTTCAAGTTACTTGTGACCAGTCATAGTCTGAAAATATTAACCGAAAACTTCCAGAAATAACCAATTCATACATTTTATTATTTGCATTATTATTTTTTTAAGAAATGAGGTCTTGTTCTGTCCCAGGCTGGAGTGCAGTGGAGCAACCATAGATCACTGCAACCTTGAATGCCTGGGCTCAGTTGATCCTTCTGCCTCAGCTTTGCAAATTGCTAGGACTACAGGTGTCTGCCACCACATTCAGCTAATATTTTAAAGTTTTGTTTTTGGAGAGACAGGATCTCACTGTGTTGCTGAGGCTGGTCTCCAACTCCTGGCCTCAAGCAATCTCCTGCCTTGGCCTCCCAAAGTTCTGGGATTATAGGTGTGGGCCATTATGTCTGGCCAATTCATAACTTCTAAGTTGTGTGCCTTCTGAGAAGTGTGACGATATCTTTAGCCATCCTGCCCCATCCAATCCTAGACTTCAATCACCCCTTTGTGCAGCACATCTGTGCTGACTATGCTACCTGCCCGTTAGTCACTTGGCAGCCTCCTGGGTTGTCAGATCTACTGTGGTAGTATTGCAGTGCTTATTTTACTCAATAATGGCTCCAAAGCCCAAGAGTAGTGATGCTGGCAATTCAGATGTGCCAAAGAGAAGCTGTCAAATGCTTCCCTTAGTAAGGAAAGAAAAAAAAAATCACATGCTGAGGTATGGTAAGAGATAATCTTCTATCTGTGAAATTTTCATATTGCTGATTGCTCTATTTGCTCTATTTTATTATTAGGTTCTTGTTGTTTATCTCTCACAATGCCTAGTTTGCAGATTGAACTTTAACCTAGGTGTGTATGACTAGGAGAAAACATAGTATATTTAGGGTCTGGTACCATCCTTGATATCAGACAACTGCTGCGGGGTCTTGGACTAAGTCCCTCCTGGATAAGGGGAACTGTTGTACACTATTTTTTCATTTTAAGTAATATATTTGTTATTATTATAGAATATTGTGAAGCTGACATTCTGCAAAATCAGGAGATATTATATGATTGGTGAAAAAAATCAAGAAACATATTGCTTGGTGTTACCCACAGTTTTTCAGAGGGGGTTTATGCCTCAAAATAATTATAAACTTTGGTATCAGAAGTCAGGTTACATGGTTACACACAAGTTATTTTGTTTACCAGAGCAACTGTGCTAAACTTTCAAACTGATTATAGAAGACCTTCTTTATTCTTGTTGTGATCAGGTGAAGTTATATGAGGCCCAAACGGTTGACGCCAGTTTTGAATTGCATGGAATGACTACATTTTCCCACTATTCTGCTCGAAAAACGTAATTAAAAGGTAGGAATGATACTCCACAATGAATTCCCACAGTAAGGAAAGTGGTCATCTTATTTCGAAATGGAAATCCCCAAGTGCCACACCACACCAATCATCTGACATATAATCTTACTTCCACTGAGCTGGAATGTACTTTGAAGGTCAGGTCTCTGGATGAAGAGTTTTAGTTTAGTGGGTTATGTAGCAGAAATACCTAAATCCAGAGCATTGTTTTAGCGTTGACAGAAATAGCTTCTCTTCAAATAGCACAGACGAAAAAATAAAGAACTTTGAGCTCAAAGTCATTTACTTAAGCACATTTCTAAAAGTTTCTACCTGTATCTCACTAGGAAGGATAAAGAAATAGGAGTGGGATTGAACCACATTCATTTATTTTATTTTATTTTAGTTTGGTCGGGGTCTCACTTTGTGGCCCAGGCTGGACTGGAGTGCAGTGGCACAATCACGGCTCACGGCAGCCTTGACTTCCTGGGCTCAGGCAATGCTTTGGCCTCAGTCTCTGGAGTAGGGACTACAGGCGTGCGACAACACATCTGGCTAATTTTTTTTGTAGGAACAAGGTCTCCCTATGTTGCCCAGGCTGCTCTTGAACTCACGGGCTCAGGCAATCCTCCCGCCTGGGCCTCCCAAGTGCTGGGATTACAGGCCTGGGCCACTGCGCTCGCCCGTCATCTACTTTCATGGAAGGTGCATCCTAAATCTGCCTGTTGCTCAGCGACCTAGCCCTGATGGGCTTTTCCAGAACAATTTTTGGTCTATATTTTTTAAACACCGGGAAATGCCACGTTAGGAAAAAAAAAAAAAATTCAGGTTTTCAGGCTCTCGTAAGAAAACAGAATCTCTGGGCATAGTGGGTCTTTCTACTTGGAAAAGCAGGCTGGAGCTGAGAGGGGGCTGCGGCCTCCCCACATGCTCCACGTGCCTCCAAAGTGCCACAGAGTATTCGTTTTCCTGCCGGGGCCCGCAGTGGGAGATTCCTGCAGTTTCCTTTAAACGGGCAACTTTGTTGGGGGGGGGGGGGGGAGAAATGGCTACTCTTGCTTTCCAACAGTCCTAACTCTGCCCGTTGCTCAGCGACCTAGCCCTAATGGACTCTTCCAGAACGCCCAAAGCGAGGAACTAAGAAGCAAAGGACGATCCCCCGCGAGCCCGCTGCGACCTGGGTGCCGTGTACTGAGCGCTCGCGAGGCAGCATCGCCGCTGCCCTGGGTTCCCGCGGTTCCCGCGCTGCACGCAGGTCGCTAG